>NC_043988.1:16451738-16751738 GCF_902150065.1 Myripristis murdjan | reverse complement strand
TATACATAGCTTTGTTCTTTTAACACTATAGGCATGTTTTTATTTTTAAATGCTTCAGCTATTTATTGTTTATTACTTATCTTTTTTATTGTATGAATGTAATTAATGTATGTGGTGGATATGTACTGCTGTGAGCACCTTACTGCAGTAGCACTCTTAATTTTGTTGTGTTTACAATGACAATAAAAGGCATTCAATTCAATTCAATTCATATCAATCTCGACTGCAGCTCCATCTTGGCCAGCATGGATGGACAGACTACTGCTGAGTACACATTCAAGAAGGCAATCACCATGAGTACAAAGTCCTCACTGAAGATTGATCGTTAAGCAGTGCAGATTGATCCTCAACTACTTCTCCAGCAATTCACAATTGCAGCAAAATCTTCACAAGACCTGACATCAGAGTTTAAGTATGAGCTGTGCAGTCATCCCCCAGCACTGTTTGACTCCTCACTGCTGCCTCGACAGCCAGAGAAGCCAGCGCTAGCAGATGCCATGTGGTTGCTCCATACACCTGACCTTCCAGGAGTCACAGGCCATGTTCAGTGCGTGCTTGATGGTGGATTATATGGACATATGCAAGCGATACGGTGACTATGTCACAAAGAACTATGGACAGGGCGACAGGCTGTTGTCGTGTTCGACAGTTATCAGCGCACATCCATCAAAGACATGACAAACCACAGGCAAGCAGGTGGGAGAATTTACAGAAGAACTATCAGACATACCATGCCCCAGCAGATGCTGATCTCCTAATGGAGCAAAAAGCAGTGGAGTCTGCGACCACAACAAATACTGTGCTCATTGGTGATGATACAGATCTGCTTGTCCTCCTCATCTACCATGCCAACCTTGAGTCATACGACCTCTTATTCAAACCGGAGCCGAAGAAGAGCACAAAGAAGCCACATGTCTGGAACATCAATCCCCCAAGCAGCAGCTGGGTCCCAGTGTGTGCACTCACATCCTTCATTCATGCGATAGCTGGATGCAACACCATGTCCCACCTTTATGGCATTGGACATGAAGCTCTATTAAAGCTGTATCAACGTGCACATTCTCCTGAAATGGGCGGTGCTAGGGGCAGATCCCCAGACACATTCACTGCAAAAAAATCACAACTTGGTGCTGATGAAGGTTGATAGACCGAAACGTTGACCCAATAAACAGCAGAGCTTTAATGTGAGTGCGGGAGCAAGTTGTGATTTTTTTTGCATTGGACATGAAGCTCCCCTTAAAAAATTCACAACCAGAAATGATTTCTGGGAGCAAGATATAGTGTTTGACTCACAGTCAGCTTCTACAGAAGAAGTTGTGTCAGCAGGAGAAAATTCTTCGCTTTGCCTGTACAATGGGAAGCCTGGGGAGGGACTCAACTCACTACAAGTATTTTTGTGAGAAGGTGGCTACTAGCACTTCTCATGTAAAGCCACAGAGTCTACCACCCACATCGGATGGAAAGAGTGACTGGAGGCTTGTCCCCACTTGCCACCAGCTCCACAGGAACTCCTACGGGTCATCAGATGCACATGCAAGACTGGCTGCAGCAGCCTAAAGTGCACATGCAACAAGTATGACATTGACTGCTCTGTTGCATGTAGCAAAAGTTCTGCGAGGGATCTGGGTGTGCAAATTCATGTCTGGTTGCAATGATGATGATGATGATGAAGATGAGCCAGGCAACTTAACATACCTGATGATTGCAGATAATGGTCATTATCATAATTACTTCCAATTTCAGGTTGCTTTGAGTGATGTTGACTTTTTTGATGAATCAAAATGCATCCTTTATTTTTGGTTTTCATTGGGGAGGGGTTGTTTGTTGTTTAGTTATTGGTTTGTCTTGTGTTATATTTTGAAAAAGAAATGGTGAGACTACAATAGCATAAAATACAACATTTTGAACAAACAAACATAAGGCCCGTTTCCACCAAAAGGTTCCTGGTAGTATCTGGGGGGCAGGAACTACTACAGGAACGTCCTCTCACTCGGCCCTCTCAGCTGCCGTGTCTCCACTGAGAGGGCCGAGTAGGAGGAAGGTTCCTGTAAAGTTACTGGGCGGTTGCGCAACCATGACTGGGGCATCAAAATGCACGTTGTTAGCGTTAGCTAACGTCCACTAAAGCTAACATTAGCGTCCCTAAAATGCCGGCTAAAAAGCCTGTTGTTAGCGTTATCTAACGTTCCTTAAAGCTAACGTTAACGTCCCTAAAAATGCCGGATAAAAAGTGTGTTGTTAGCGTTAGCTGGTAGTGTTGGCCGTGTTGCTACACAGCAAATTTGAAATCGCTAATTCAACTCCCCCAGAGTTAAAATGAACACTGACCAAGTGTTTATATGGGAACCACTGGTCCAGAGTTAAATTAACACATTCAATAGTGTTGAGATTATTAACACTGTCACAGTGTTACTTAACAAACTCTGATGGTGTAAAACAGTAACAACCAAATGGATCCATTTAAATGAAGTAGAACAACAACAGTGTTACTTTAAACACTTTAACAGTGTACAATATTGACACCAATATAGATAAGTGTACATTAATTCACACTACAATAGTGTTACTCCAAACTCTTATAGTGTAACATGTTGACACCAATATGGGTAACTTTACATTAATTCACACTACAGTAGTGTTCCTGCAAAATCTTACAGTGTAACATTTGGACTCCAATGTGGATAAATTTACATTAACTAACACACTCTGATACTGTAAAACTTTGACCAATGTACATACATTTTATTTAATTGGCACTGCAGCAGTGTTGCTTCAAACCAAGTGTAAAATATTAACACTAGTTTAATCAACACTATGTTATTGGCCAGTTATGTTATGATCAGCAACACTGATGTAAAATGTATACTTAACTAGTATTTACAGTGCTGCTGATACAGCATATGGACCACTGGTATTAACAGTTAAAATGTACATTAAATAATCACTCCAAAAATGACTCTATCAAAAATATTTATTTTCCATTAACAAGGAAAATTACAGATGAAAAATAACTACATAACTTAAATAATGCAACTGTGTGGCACAACAACAGTTAGAATCTGCACCGTAAGACATTTGAATATCAAAGGGTTTATAGTATCTCAGGTCATCAGGTCTAACAACTGAAACATTATGCACCATGTCAGCAAGACAGGCGTGGAAATGTTCAACAAATTCAACACAGATTCATCCACCTCGGTTCCCGAATCATCTTCCACATAAATCTTGTCCACAAGGATGGAGAATTTCCCTCTCACTAAATGAGTTAAAATACCACATGGTTATTTGTTTAAATCAGAAAAAAGTCCAGTCAGTTGAAATTACTGGTTAGTCATATTATATGACTAACCAGTATATGACTTGTATATGACTCATATACAAGTCGGGACAGTTACCTTCAGAAATTAATTCTTCATAATCAGCAGCTTGTAATTTGATCTTCAATCTTGCAATCTTCAGTGTGAGCCTGCAGAAAAATTACAATTTTTTTAGACAGTCCTTCAGCCGTCATTTTTTTTTTAAAAAAATCTTTTTATGTACATACATACATATATTGCAGAATAGTTTTGACTGATTACATTCATGTTCTTATTTGAACAATTAATCAGACATCATTGTAGAAACTTTTAACGTTAAATTTTCACTCCAACTTCACTTACCTGAAGGCTGAGAACATATGTTGGGGCTTTTAAGGTCCTGCTGATTGCTAGTGCTACAAATTAAAATAGACAACATTAATTGCATAAGCAAAAGAGTGGCATGTGTGTCAGTGTTATCTTAAGATTTGAATTAAAAGACATGAGTAATCATAGAAATTGTAGAAAATTGAATCAGACCGTAGTAACATTCTGATCCTCAACAGAGCAGGGGTGGGCAACCATGTTCCATGGAGAGCTGAGAGGCTGCAGCTGATTTTATTTGAGGTAATCATTTTCATTGATTACCTCACCTTCAAGCAGAGAGCAGGGACTAATCAGTGAAATCACCTGGTGGAGTTTTTGGTTTGAAAGAAAACCTGCAGCCTCTCGGCTCTGCGGGTGTGAAAACTACACCCGCAGGTGTTGGATATTGTTAACTCTGTACTGTTACGTCCACACTGATGTGTTTTCTCACTAGCACGGAGTTCATTGTATCAGAATCAACACCACAACCTCAACACTTCACTCTAAAATGGTCTAACACCAGGATTTTAACTCCAGTGATTTTGCTGTGTAGGGACGCCTAACGTTAGCTAAAGCTAACACCAGCGGCCGGCTATTTTATTGCTTTCTGTTGACGCCACACCGCGCCATGAGTAAATCCAATCAGCACCAAGTAAACCACAAGCCCCAGGAGTTTTTTGGGGCCGCTAAGAGTCCCTACCCCGAGGCAGGGCCTTTTTTAGCCTCTGTAAAAGTTCAGGAACTCTCTCCTTCAGGGTAGTTCCAGCAGTGGAGGCATGCGACAACGGCCCCGTAAAATTACCCTGAAGCTCCGGCGGTGGAAATGGGCCTAAACAAACAAACAAAAAAAACGACCGGTGTAGAGGCAGTGAGTGAAACGTGAGTGGCATTCAGCCTGTCTGTTCAAAAGTCTGTTACCAATCAAGTTTAGCAGAAACTCTACAGACTATCAGTGATTACAAACTGAGGGAAGAGCGAGCTGAAAAAAACCTGACCGCTACTGAAGAGAGACGCGACGTGAGCTGTCAGACCTGAGTGATTGACAGAGAGGTTGTCACTGTGTGTGTGTGTGTGTGTGCGGCGCACCGCTGCAGTGAACTATGTGTGTGTAGGGGAGGGGCATTGTGTGTGACTGGCCTATCACACAACGTGGACACAGTCAGCTACCAAATGAGGATCTTCATTCATCACGAGCACAGATATTGACTCATATTACTCGTGTAATACTTGTACACGTCAAAAGTTCTTTATCCGTACCGGATACCCGTTTCAGCCGAGTATCCGGCTCAACCCTACTAGCAACAAAAAAGATGATATGGGCAAAGTTTTAATTCCCTGAAAGAAGCACAGGTCCTATATGAGCAGCGTAAACGTTGAATGCTAGCGATGTGTCGGTCGCGAATGAAACGGCTCTTTTCCACTAGCACCTACTCAGCTCGACTCTACTCGGTTTGTAAGGTTTTCCATTAGGTGGTGGTACCTGGTACCAGGTACTATTTTAGTACATACTCGGCTGCGGTTCCAAGCGAGCTGAGTCGAGCCGAAAACGTGATGTAAACAGGGTGCAGCCCACTGATTGGACAGGGAGTGACGACACATGAGAGCAACTCCTTCACGAAAACCAAACCCGGCATTTTTAAAAGAAAACAGCAGCAGCGACCGTGCGCATTGATCATCACTGAAGTTGGCAAAGTTGGAAAATGGCAAGCAAACCGGTACCGTGGTCAAATGAAGAGGTGGAGACTTTTCTGTGCTTGGTAGCGGGGCCGCCTTGCTATGATGACTCCACCGACGATGAGGTGGTGCTAAATTTTAATGGAAAACGACCGAAATCAAGGCGAGCCAAGTAGAGTCGAGCCAAGTAGAGCTGAGTAGGTGCTAGTGGAAAAGCGGTATTAGAGCCGGCTCTTTGAAGTGAACGACGGGAGCCGGCTCCTGATTGGGAGCCGCTTTTTCCCCCCTTCTCTCCCCTTCTCTCTCTCACTTTTTTCTCTTCAAGCCGCATGTGATTGGTCAATATGTATGGCGTCGTCTCTGTGTCTGCACTGAGCAGAGGAGGGAGGGGCGGCAGTTACACGCACACACACAGCACACACGAACAGGAGAACAGAAGGGAGGGAGACTAGAGAGCAATAGAGCAAGGGGCCACAAGGAGAGACAACACGAACGTGCTGGAAAGGTATAATTAAGATAAGATAATATAAGATAAGATAAGATATTCCTTTATTAGTCCCACGGTGGGGAAATTTCACGCATCACAGCAGCAAAGTGGATAGCAAGATACGAAGCACAATTTACACAATAAACAGTATATACAGATAACAGTACCAAAGAGCAATGTAAACACTGTAAACAAGGAATGTAGAAAAATACTATGTGAACAATTTAAACCACAGAAGAAAAAAACCCAAAACCTGGGGGACAACACACTCCACCGGAGGTTCAGAGTTAGTGTGAACCCATGAGACCAAGTGGCAGAACCTGACTCCCGGTCCTGGGTCTCAGGAACTGTCACACTTGATCCAGCCTTATGGGATCACCCCTTCCCTCCCGTCTTTATGTGTGTGCAGTAGTGTGTGCAGTAGTGATTACATAATATACTTAAGAAAATGAGTGACAGCAGGAAAAGGAGTAAAACCTGGACCCATTTCAATTTTATTGACAATACAAAGGCAGAGTATAGAGTCTGCAAGAAAAAAATCTCTTTTTTTCTTGGGAGCTGTGCACAGGCACATGAGAACTGTCCACCCATCAGTGCAATGGGAAGAAAAAACACAAGCAATTGAACCTAATATTAATGAAGGTGCCAGTGTGTCTCCTGCAACTGTTGCCGCTGCTGCTGCAGTGTCTACAGCATCATGCAGTACACCACCACAACCACCTAAACCTACAACCCAGAGCTCTATGAGACAGTTTTTGCAGAAGTCTGTGACCCCAGCAAGACAGAGCACAACTGATGAAGAACTGGCTAAAATGATTGCACTTGATTTCCAACCATTTTCAGTTGTGGATGATAAAGGATTCAGAAGGTTTACTCATGCACTCAATCCAATGTATGCAATTCCAAGCAGGAAAACACTCTCCCAAAAAATCATCCCAGGCCTATATGACAGACAGAGAACGTGCTTCACTGCAAGAGAGGGTTAAAAAAGCCACAGCAGTTTGTCTAACAACTGACAGCTGGACATTCATAAATAAAGGCATATTTATATATTAAATATATATAAATTGCTGGTAATAAATTAATTTAAGCAACAAAAAAATCAGAGGAGCCGCTTGGGAGCTGAAAGAGCCGGCTCTTTTTTAGTGAGCCGAGCCAAAAGAGTCGGTTCTCTAAAAAGAGCTGGAATTCCCATCACTAGTGAACTCGTCAAGATGCCAGTCTAACAAGAGAATGGGAGGGTCCCTAGTAATTCGAGAGTGCCCGTTAGTTAGTTTCACATCAGAATAGACTGGCAAAGGAATCGACCAATCAAACATAGTGATAGATAGATGAAGCATACATAAAGCTCTCTCTTAATGGCTGTCTACCTGCGGCTGTGAATCACGGTCATGTGACTGATGCTGAGTTCAGTCATCGGAAAACACGGAAAAACTCCAAGTAGTTACAAATGAATGGAATGTCGGAAACGCGGGTGGCTTGCCTTAGCTCTTTGTGCACCGTAGGAAGTGAGGCAAATATGGTTGGACACAATATTTAGTATTTTCCTCCAAATTCCACACATGCTATATATATTTCAAAAGCTTATCTTTTTTTTTAATTTTCCTCTGCTTTCATTGTTCTCTATTAATTAAACAAGCCCTTTGACCATTTAGCATTTACTCACACTTATCAGAGACTATTTTTGAACCCATCTTTCACCCACTCAGAATTCAGAGATAATTCCAGAGAGCACTGCCACACTCACAACATTATGTTGTTTTTCATTTCCTTGTTGGTTTTGTGAATTCACACCAAATCATTATGCAGTGAGCGCAGCAGCTGTGTTGACCTGACTCAGTGCCTTAGGGCAAGTCGCACACTGTCTCAGTTTCCTGTTTTATTTGGAGGGTGCTCCATTAGACAATGAGGAATTACACATGAGGAACTAGACATTTTACCTTTGAATCGCTCAAACATCAAATAACCACCAAATTTCCAGGGAAAGTTAAAAAGACATAATGCATGGGTCCACTAACTTTCACTGTGATGGCCAGACAATGCATGACATATAGCATCTAGTTCTAGCTCTGGTCAAAAGGATATAAGGTTTGATAACTTATGCTTCTCACTAAAAAATAAGCATAGGGAAGGGGGTGAGAGTTTAATTTCTCTGCCAGGGAGGCATCAGCCCTGCCAGTCACATGAGTTACCTCTGTAGTTGGTAATCTGATGTAATCCCTTCCAAACACACCGCATGTTGTTGGTGTGAGATTCTCCTCCACTTTCCTCTTGTACTCCCCCTTCACTGCCCTTATGCATCTTCCTAGGTTTGTTCTTGCCATGTTGTACTGAGCTCTGTCAGCAGACCTGAAGGCCTCTAAGTTTCAGGAGGAACTGAACTGTCTTCCAGGGTTTCTGGTTGGAATATACCCGCTGTAAATATATAAATAAGACAGTGCACACGGAACAAAAAAATAATTGAATGCTACATAATCGGTATTGCACAGATGGAGTTAATGTCTAAGAGTGTGTGAAAATGCGACAGTATGTGCCATCAGAACTATACTGATCATATAATCAAATGAGCACAAACCTTTGGACTTTTGGCAAAGCAACCCAAAGAATGTTGGTCTCATTGTGTGTTTCCATGGTAATGTACTGATAGGTAATAAGCATATGTGGCCTGCTTTAATAATGTCCCCCACCTGGACCATGGAATTACTTTTTAATGGCTGTCTGAGTGCCAATAAGTAGGCAAACTGCCAATTTTACAGCGAGGATATAATACCATTTCTAAAGGCCTCTATTCTATTCTATTCTATTCTATTCTATTCTATTCTATTCTATTCTATTCTATTCTATTCTATTCATTTTGAGTAGACCAAGTATAGTTAGTAATCGGTTGCCTTTTTGAGTAATGTTTTGCCTCTGTTTAAATGACTTAGTTTGAGTTGAAGATCTATCCTGTTTTTTTTTTTACTGTTGTACTGTTCTTGCGAATTTCCTGCGGGATGAATAAAGTATCTATCTATCTATCTATCTATCTATCTATCTATCTATCTATCTTCTTTGTTTTGCTTTAAGTTTGTACTCCGTAATCTGGAAGCTGAAGGCTATCCCATCATACACTAGCCAGATGGCACAGAAACACTCTGGAAAAGTCAATCAGTGTTTCTGCTTCTGTTCTGTGCTCCTCTCTACACACGGTTACACACATTATGTCAGATTCCAGATCCTTCTTTTTCCAGAAACTGCTAGATCCCACTGTGTCTTAACAGCTGTCACTACACACTCACACCTGCCCCCACCTCTCTGGCATCAGACATTTGCTGTAGAGTTCTCAGCTGTCATCATACTGTTGCCCTAAATAGACATTATCAGGACCAGGCCAACTTTCAGGGAGGGGTGATTCTTGCTATTTTGCAGAATTTACTGGGCGCACCATAGCTGCGTTGCTCACAGTATCATGTTTACTAGGACTTTTGAAGGCTATGCACAGTTAATTTACAGTTTATTGTGGCCTTTGGTGCAACATTATTCCTGTAGATTTTGAAGTTATTATGAGTGGACCCCTATACCTCATTAGAGATGGTTCATCTTAGTTCTGGCCCACCTCATTGAGATGTAGTATAAATATAAATTGAGGTGGTGGGGGGTCAGATAACACAAAAAAGTTTGAAACAACAATCAGGGAGAGAACCTTGGTGGTCAAGGGAGAGTAAAAACCACAAGAGAAGAAAGCAGAAGTGGACTGAAGAGACTCACCCCACACAATCCTGAAGGTACTGTATCGCTTCAGCAGAGATTTGTGAGATTTCTTAAAACCACATTTTGAGTGACATGCAGGTATGCAAGGGCAATTTAGGACTGGGTATAGACTGGAGTGATTGCCTATCAGGGGAGGTGGAGGAGATGGTGTTTCTCCATTATGAAAGTGGTATCTGTGGCAAGGCTCTGACTGGGGTAGGACACCATGCCCAAATAAGGCATGAGGAGAGGCCATTTAAAGTTAGAGATAACATGTGCATGGCCATTTGCTACAGGAGACCTGTGTCAGCAGGAGGCTTAACAGTAAAAATGGTAAGAAAAAAAAATCAAAACTTTTAATAATGAACCGAGGGTGTTGAAAGATTTGATCATTCAGCTACTTGTCAGAGTGCACATAGAATAAGGTTCTGCATTGTCTTGCTATGCATTTTACAGTCCATTTTACAGCTGGTTGGTTTGTTTGTTACCCCTTTGGAAGTGTTGAAGTGTTTGCCTTTACCCAGAAATCTGTATGTGTGAAAATTGAACTTGTGTGTGAAGTTGCATTGCTCCCCTACATCCACTTAGTGAATGGTTAAAATTGTGTTTTAGTAAGTGAGTTGAAATGGTCCGCCAAAAAAAAAAAAAAAAATGACTAGCACTTTTGAAGCAACTTGAAGTATTGAAGTTTTTCTGATCTGAAGATTTTACATTTTCTATTAGATGGGAGATCCGCTCCAGTTAAAAGACGAGGGAAACAAGCACTTCCAAGCAGGACAAACTGATCAGGCCATTGAGTGCTACACTAAAGCCATCAAGGTGTGCAAGGACAAGAATGTGCTGGCTGTCATTTACAGGAACAGATCTGCATGCTACTTGAAAAAGGTAAACTATTCAGTCAACCACTAAACACACACACACGCACACACACACACACAACAGATTCTGTACATTTATAATTTCTCTGAGCCTTTTATTTAGATATTTTTTTCTTGCAGGAAAAGTATACCAATGCAGCTTCAGATGCATCTAAAGGTAATTTATAGTCACAAAATGTATTTATTGAAAAGCGTACAAGCTCTATTTGTCTCATAGTTGTCTCGTCTTATACTAATGTATAATCCTCCTCCACTTCTTCAGCTATTGATGTTGATGCATCAGATATTAAAGCCTTGTACCGGCGCTGTCAGGCTCTGGAGAAGCTAGGAAAACTAGACATGGCGTTCAAGGATGTGCAGAGATGTGCCACCCTCGAACCAAAGAATAAGACCTTCCTGGACACTCTGCGCAGGCTTGGGGCAGACATCCAGGCTAAGGTGAGAATCAGTGTCAAATCTGAATTTGAATTATTCTTCATCAGCAGGTACCATAAATATACAGTCATGCTGAAACTGATACACACATAATGACAACTTTCGGGGTTTGACGCAGCACTGGCAATGATGGTAGACTGATGGTAATGATAGTAGACTGTATATATCACTTTTTCAGAGTGACTAAGCCTCAAACACAAATCTGTGTAAAGCCTGACATCTAATTGTGAGAAGTAAGGTTCTGAGTCTTTGGTGGCAGGTGATACCACCACCTGTTTTACCGGTTGTACAACACCTGCCACCAAAGTCCAGCACACCGTGCTCCCTGGTTCTCAAACTGGTTCTGTTTAAGACTCCAAGGTGAACCAAGGTGCAAACTAAGGAACTGGCCTGCATTTCAACCACTTTTTGGAGTGAAATCATCATATCACTCATGATGGGTGTGTACAATTTAATACACAGTGTCGTGCTGACCCAGCCTGCCTGCTGTTAACTGCATCACAGAGCTCAACCCATGATACATGTTGGAATAATTATCCTATATAATCTGAGCCTGAGAGGGTTCAGACTGAGAATAATAAACTTTAAATTGTGCCAGTACTTTAGTTTGTGTGCTGATTCTGTCCCAGAGAAACGAACAGGACCATAGAAAGGCATATGTCAAATGTTTTTATTTGCAGACGTGTACACAAGTGTGAGGGAATGTTGTGTTGGCAAAAACATTTTTAAGCACTATTTTTAACCAGACCACAAAGTTTTGTGGTAGTTGTCCTCACCTTTCCTTGTAAAATAATATACGTCCACTCACTTCCCACTTGAGAACTACTATTTTCTGGTTCTAGCTGAGAACCAGTTTTTAGGTTTGGGGTCTAGTTATTCTTTAGTACTCACCAATCAGTAAGCCCTCATACTCATTATGTATACTCAACAATGACCCTGTAACTGAAGAAGATAATTAATCAGGATTCCTTTAGATTCCATTAAAATGAATTTTTAATACTGTATGCTGAAGGTTACATTTCTTTTCTCCACAGCTCAAAACAACATTCTCCACAGACTCCAGGGTGCAGAACATGTTTGACATCCTACTCGATGAAGAAATGGACAAAGATAAGAGGGAAAAAGTTGGTATTTTATCAGTTTAGTGAAAAAAAGAGTGAGACTTCCATGTTGTTGCTTGTTTGGCTACAGATACACATTTGCTGTTTTACTCTGGTCTTTACCTCCAGGCTGCGAACAACCTGATTGTCCTGGCCAGAGAGGACGCAGGAGCAGAGAGAATCTTCCAGAACAATGGAGTGGCTCTGCTACTCAACATGATAGAGACGGGCAAACCAGAGATGATCCTGGCTGCTATCCGGACCTTGTCAGGAATGTGCACAGGACACAAGGCTCGAGTGAGTAGGCCAATAGAAAGGGACAAATGATAGGGGTAAAAATAGAAGAGAGATATGGGAGAGCCAGTCAAGGGGAAGCCAAGGATCTGAGAGGAGCAACAGTGTCAGCACTATTGGGATGCATGGCTATTACAATTAAATATACTAAGTTTTATGACTGTGATTTTCTTAAAAATTGTTTTTAAATAATTTCTATTCACATATCCCAAACAGGCAATGGCCATCATTCACATGGTGGGCATTGATAAGATATGCAGCATCATGGCTGTGGACAATGAAGAGATTTCCCTGGCAACATGCAACCTCTTCCAGTGCATCAACGACTCCCTCACTGGTGGAGACAAAAGGATTTATGGGAAAGAGGAGGCTTTGGTTATGGGTGAGACAAACTCATCACTTATTAAATCCCCCTTTCTAAACTTAAAATAAGTAAAATATATGAAAATAACCTAATGGTGTTTCATGGAGTGAAAGTGATAGTGGCATGTCCAGATCAGTTTAGTCAGTGGTGATAGTATTTGTAAGCAGTCGAAAATCCACATTTGGCTTACAGGTTTTTGGACACAGGAGTACACACAAACATATTGGATTATTAGAAAACTTCACTGGTGGTTAGATGGTGTGATTGATAATCTCATAACCCCTCAACTGCTGGATTTAAGAGGGGGTGGGCCCAAGCGCCTCCCTGAACAGACCCCTGACTACAGCTACTGCTTCTTCTGTAGCTGATGTTTTATAGCATTGTTCACTGAGGGAATTACAACCTAACATAGTATCTGTCCCTCTCCAGATGCATCCAAGGACCTGAAGACCATTCTGCTCTCGCTGCTGGAAATGGTTGGGAGCAAGAAGGTGTCTGGCCACGGCAGAGACCAGGCCCTGAACCTCCTGACCAAGAATGTGCCTCGCAAAGAAAAGAAAGAAGCAGACCACTCCAGGACCCTCTTCACTATTGACAATGGTGGGCAAGACAAATTGAGTCATTTATTTGATTTTCATTTCATGTGCATTGCCACATCTCAGACTTCCTCGAGAAGCAATATGCAACAGATATCCAATTTTGTGTGCATGTGTTTACTTTCCAGGCCTTAGGAAGATCCTGAAGGTGTGCGGTCAAGTTCCTGAACTGCCGGACCAGCTGCCCATGACAGAAAACACACAGCTGATTGCCAGTGTGCTCCTCAACAAGCTCTATGATGACCTCAAATGTGACCCGGAAAGAGACAACTTCAGGGACATTTGCGATGACTATATTAAGTGCGTCCCTCAAATACAGGCCCTATCTTTACTCAAACAGTAGATAGGCATTACTCAAACATTATCTCAAGCATTTGTACATTTTTTAATCCAAAATTTACAAAATCACCTGATTCATCTACTCCACATCCTGCCCTCCTGCATCCCTTTCTCCTTCTCCTCCTTTTGCACAGATCCAAGTTTGACCCGAATGACATGGACAAAAACATTCATGCTATCAACACGCTATCAGGGCTGCTGCAGGGTCCCTTTGACGTCGGCAATGCCCTGGCCGGACGGCAAGGTGTCATGGAGATGATGGTGGCGCTGTGTGCCTCAGAGCGTGAGGTGGACCAGATGGTTGCCGTAGAGGCGCTGATCCATGCCTCGACAAAGCTGAGCCGTGCCTCCTTCATCATAACCAATGGTGTGTCACTGCTCAAAGACATCTACAAGAAGACCAAGAATGAGAAGATTAAGATACGCTCGCTAGTGGTGAGTATGTATTTCTGGTAGAGCATGAGCCCAGACCAAAAATGTAAAAGAAAAAAAAGGTATATACATATGAAAGATATATATATGCATAGATGGCAGCAGCTGTGCCCACATGTGATGCAAAACTAAAAGCCAAACTTCAGTTCAGGAGCAGGCAGATTAAATTACTGAAGAAAATTGATTTTCCCCAATAAATGTGTGTATATGTGTTTTTTGTGTGTGTGTGTATGTGTGTGTGTGTGTGTGTGTGTGTGTGTATCCAGGGTCTTTGTAAACTGGGTTCAGCCGGTGGTGATGATTACAGTTTGCGTCAGTTTGCAGAAGGCTCCACAGAGAAGCTGGCCAAGCAGTGCAGGAAGTGAGTGACTCATTCAGCAGCTGGTATCTCACAGCACCAACGTATACAATCCACAGCACAATTCTCAAGTTCTCTGATAATTTCCAAGCCTGAGGGAGAAATGTACAAGACAAGCAAATGACATTTATCTATTCTCAGCTTGATATAATTTTTTACACTCTGTATCCATGCCAATATCTACAAAAGCACAACCATCCAAAATGAATGAGGCATGAAATGGCCCAAACAGGTCAAACAGGTATCAGGGAAAATTCTTTACAATGAGAATGTAAACTATGATGCTTTTTTTAAAGTCTTATACTCATCAAGGTCATCAAGGTTTAACCACGTTTCCTTTGTTGAAGGTTTAACCAGATTTCCTTTGTTACACCATTAGGTGGCTTTGCAACCCCCAGATTGACACCAGAACAAGGAAGTGGGCTATTGAAGGTCTGGCTTATCTGACAAATGATGCAGATGTTAAGGATGACTTTGTTGAAGACGAGCTTGCCATGAAAGCCATGTTTGAACTGGCCAAGGTTTGAAAATAAGGAAGGAAATAAATGACAGCATGTTGCTGTAATGCTTAGCCATTGCTATGAATTTTTGTCATGCTCAAAGCTACAATGAAAATCACCTTTCTCCTTCCTCTATGTCAATAGTCTAAAGACAAGACCATCTTGTATGCAGTGGCTTGCACCCTGATAAACTGTACCAACAGCTATGACAAAAAAGAAATCATTCCTGAGCTTGTTGAGCTGGCCAAGTTCTCTAAGCAGCATGTGCCTGAGCAACACCCCAAGGTAAGGGGAGACAGGAAAAGCAGCATATTTTCTTTGCAAGACACACCACAATCTAGACTACCCTTACGAATAACTGTTTTGCCATGTATTAAGTTGTTGCCAAGTGCACCATTCGAGCTACCCACCCACACACACCCATACACAGGCACACACACATAGTCAGCATGTACAGTGTTTGCAACTGTTACTCTTTTTCACCATATGGTCGGCTTTATTTCCTCAGGACAAGAAAGACTTTATTGACAAGAGAGTGAAAAGGCTGCTGAAGGCTGGGGTCACATCAGCTCTTACTGTCATGGTCAAAGCGGACAACGCCATCCTGACTGACCAGACCAAAGAGCTGCTTGCAAGGTGGGCCAGGCAGCCATTTCATATCCTAATGGCAAGGCACTCTGATATCTTGACAAGCATGTTCATGTGACTGACCGAAACCTCATAAAACTGCATCTGTCTATACTTATAACTGAGCAAGTGGAATTTCACTCACGAGTAGTTTCATTTTTACTTTCAAATGGTTTTCATCACATGACAGAGTGTATTGTAGTTTTGGAGAAAAAAAAAAGATTCTAAGAATTGAAGAGGTAATGCAGAGTACACCCACATGCAGTAATGAAATGACACAGATCACAAATTAACCCCACATCCTGAGTCTTCTCCCTTTTTTGCTCGTGTTTCCTCTTCCTGACAATTGATCTCAGAATATTTGAATATTTTCTGCAGCTGTTTTCTATTTTTATCTCCAGGGTTTTCTTGGCATTGTCAGAGGATGCTAAAGATCGTGGAATTATCGTGGCCCAAGGTGGTGGAAAGGTGAGTCATATATTTACAAGCTAAAGTATTTTTAGCCAGATTTACAGTAATAAACACACACAAACAGATTCTGATGGCCATGCTGTAGTAAACTTTGCACAGGTGAATTCAGCAAAAAATTTAACCTTATTAGCAAATTTGTCATCGCAAACATAAACTTGAAAATGAATGTGGCAAAAAAAATGTATTGTCTTGTTTTTATCTCGAAATTCCATTACTTTTTCAGTGTCTTTAATGTTACATCAAGCTGCACCTGTAGGTTTAAAATAACATTTCTTTCCAGTATAACCAGAAAAAAATAATTTACCACTGTCCTCCCATCCTGCCACACCTTCTTCATGCCAGCCCTCAGAAAGGAAAAGAAAACTGCCTCAGGTCTTGTTTAGATGTAGTGCCTGAGTCACACTGGCCTAAAAGAAATGTGCCCATGTTTTCCTTTTGTAATTGTGAAGTTTGATCTAACCTGAGCTGACTGTTACGTTCCTTATCTGATATCCCAGTGTGTTACACGTCTATGAACCATGACTGCAGTGATAGTCGGTTGATTACAGAGGAGGAAGTGGGAAGTGGGTTCCCAAGAGGCAAACTTTTAGTCAACAAAGGGTAAAGGGCCTTTGATCCTGACCTTCTATTTTGCAGTATGCAGAATTTTTTCATTTCTTGTAAACTTTTCACTCAAGAAATCAATATGGGAGACAACATGCTTTTACCAACTATGGTTTATGGTATAACTAATATCCTCAACAAACTGGATCAGTGTGGCACACATATCAGCATAGAACATGAACACTTACTGGCTTCTAACATATTACCAACTATTTTTCTATAATATATTTACCTGCAAATGGAGTGTAAACTCAGGAAAAAGAAAAATGTAGAATCTAGAATGTACAATTAAAATGTCTTTATTAAAAAGTTGGTATTGTTATAATGCTAAAGGCATAAAAGCAGCCTGATGAGGCCTATGCATGCCAGCTTCATCGGGGGACTATGCCCACCAAACTTTTGATGTGTTTGCTGGGAGTGGTACCTTGGTCCATTGCCCCCTTTTTTACTAAAGGCATTTTAATCCTACATTAACTGAGTGCTTTGGATCTGGAGTATCTTGTAGACTTAGTATGAATTGATGACAATAAAGTGTGATATGTTACACTGTAAGTTAAATGTAGACTTTGAATTATGTTAGGAGCCAATAATTGATCATGCTCTTTGTTGATAAATGCACTACACTTAATTCAGTTTGTTGAGAATAAGACATGCATATAGTGGGTAAATGCACTGTGGTTGGTGGTTTCCCATCTTGATTTTTTCATCGGGACTTTCAGCCTTTGTGACTGCACTGCTCCCCACACCCGCACAGACACACAGACACACGCAGAGGCTGTCAGGGCACACAGCCAGAGGCTGACAGCATTCCATGGCATTCTCTCACTATCAGGCATAATATTTTTCAGTTGCAAGATTCAGTGTATGAACACCAAATCAAGTTCCCCAGGGGACTTTCTCCAACAGAGAGACAGGGACTCCAGTAATGTTGCCTTCATGTTGCTAAGCACTGTACAGCCACCTGACCTGTTGCTGCTGTATCCTCACTGCCTAGCTCTGTGAGACTACTTTAGAAAATGCCACTCACACTGTTTTTGTTCTCAGGCTTTGATACCACTGGCTCTGGAGGGAACAAATGCAGGGAAGGTAAAAGCAGGCCACGCCCTTGCAAAGATTGCCTCAATCTCAAACCCAGAGATCGCCTTCCCTGGTGAAAGGGTGAGAAATGCAACATTCCTTCAGTTGGCTGTCAAAGGTTAAGAATTATTCTTTCATGTATTTAGCATCATGCAGCACCAACAGCAGGCCACTGAGCTCATGACAGTGGGGGAGGGGCCCCAACAAAATTTCAGTGGAAACTTCTCATATTCTTCTTTCCTCCCTTTCTGCTTCCACTGCCCTCTTTCACTTGCTGAAACTTTCTCTCTTTCACTCTTATATACTGAAATGAACATTACTGGCATGAAAATATAGCTGTATTTACTGCCAAAATAAAACATGAGGATTTAATGGGTAAGAAAAGCAGCTGAATGTGATACTGAATTTAAACAATTATCAGTCCATTAGTGAACACAAAATAAAATCAATAGAGCAACAAAACATTAGTAATAACAAAATCACCACGTGTGACTACAGGCTTGTAAACCACTTTGAGATTTCTAACAGTGATTAATGGCTGTAGATAAACTTGAACTTCCACCATGTGTGGTTATATGATGTGGCCTCTGTTCATAGACAGCCATTATTCATTTCCTGTCTGTCTGTCTATTGTTTTCTGGAAGTTAGCTTTCTTTCTCTGTTCCTTGGCAGGTATATGAAGTGGTGCGTCCTTTGGTCAACTTGCTGAACACAGAGAGAGATGGCATTCAGAACTATGAAGCTCTGAAAGCCCTTACCAACCTGGCTGCTTACAGCGATAAACTGAGGTGAAAGTTGTTATTACACATTACATCATATTATGGTCACTGGGAACTGTACTCGGCAGAGATTGCTTAATGATACCGCAGTTAGATATTACAAGTCTGAGGGGATCTACCATGTTTTTGCAGAGTAAAGATTGTGAAAGAGAAGGCCCTGCCGGAAATTGAGAATTACATGTTTGAAGAACACGACCAGATCAGACAGGCTGCCACCGAATGCATGTGCAACCTTGTGACATGCAAAGAGGTGAGGAGAGAACAAAACGTGCAAGACAGCTTGACTGAACAGATGATTATCTCACTAATTATAAATCATCAATAATTTGCTGTGTTATGTTGTTCTGTGTGTGGACTCCAGGTCCAAGAACGTTATATGGAGGATGGCAATGACAAGCTGAAGCTGCTGGTGCTCCTTTGTGGCGAGGATGACGACGAGCTTCAGATAGCTTCGGCTGGAGCTTTGGCTATGCTCACTGCTGCCCAGAAGAAGCTCTGCACCAAGATGACCATGGTGGTACGTACAACAGTCTCCCCTAATCCTGCTGAATACATGGACGGAGAATCTTGTAATTATCTGTTTCTGTACATTTTAGTGTTACATTATAGTCTGAATTCTGTTATCAAGAATTTCCACCCCACTGAGAAAATGCCCCAAATTCCCCAGGCTACCTTTGCCTCAGGAGCTGACCATTTGTGTAGCACATACTGTAGATCTGCACTAAAACCACAGACCCTGCTTAATAAGATTTAACATTTTGGTCTTACAGAAACCCATTTAAGGAGAATTTTGCTAGCTAAGACTTTTTACCAATACTACATGACTGTGCAGGAGAAGTGATGACGAGTGAAACCTGTGGTTAAACTAGCAATACTTTCACGACTGTCTGACTTCTAGGAACGGAGATAGGCCAGTGACATTAAATTGCTTATTTGTCAGAGGAAGACAAGTAAGCAAGACCCCACTTTGGGAAGCAGTGCGCTAAGCAACACTAAACAAATGAGCAATAGTCAAGTAAATACTCACATTAATTTAACTGAACCTACTATATTGTCTGTATTATATTATACCTTACCTTATTGAGAGGGTCTAGGGTCAAATTTGACTTTTCATCAGTTCTTGCTGGTTGCCATGTTTTCTGTTGTAACAGGTGGAGGAATCTGTATTTTCTGTATTTTTATATTTGATTGTATTTTCATTATTGAGAATACAGGCGACAACCCCCCCTCACGCCCACTTTCCACTGTTTCCTCCTCAACCCGCCACCACCAAAATCTCACTCTGAACTGAGCTCAACACTTGAGAGTCCTGTAGTGACTGTTCTGTCTGTAGGAGTACAAACGTGATGACTCACACAGTCATCACAACAAAGCCATCGCTTTCAACAGAAGTCACATCCTCGCTCAGATATTCCCTCCTCAGCCACTGTCTCTTGTTCTCCCAACAGACTACCCAGTGGCTGGAGATCCTGCAGAGGCTGTGTCTGCACGACAACCCGCACATCCAGCACCGCGGCCTTGTGATTGTCTTCAACATGCTTAATTCGGATGACAATGAGCTGGCCAAGAAGCTGATTGAGTGTGAGATGCTGGAAATCCTCACAGTGATCGGCAAGGCAGAGGACAATCCCAAGAGGCAGCAGGTCATCGATGTGGCACGCACATGCCTCGTCAAGGCCATGGATCTTGGTCTCATCAAGCCTTTCACCAGCAACTCTTAAAATGGTGGCAATAAGCTTCCTCAAACAACAGCCGTGGACATTTCTTCTTCTTTTTTCCTCAATTGAATTGAAAGTTGCTGTTTTTTTATGGTTTTTTTTTCCACATTAAAGTATCAAAGAATAAATCAAGTTGGCTCCAAATCATTTCAAACAGTGAATAACTGGATGTTTACAGAGGCTGGGGCACAGGCAGCAGAGTGAACTGGTATGGGGAAATTCCACCATCGTCCCTCAGTGAGAAGAAGACAGGACTGAACATAACCTGCATTTGACTGGGGCTGCTACTCTGATATAGTGCCTGACAACTACATCAACTCATTTATTTGTTTATGTTAAGTGTTTCTCATCCTTTGATATTTGTGTTATTAAATAAAAAAACGGAATGAAATGAATGGAATTGCAAGTAATATCTTTTAAATAACAGTAAGATTACTCTCTCCTCCCATAGACGCGAAACTCCCTTCCATTCACCCCTTCCATTGTGTTAACAAGGTAAGCGTCAGTGTGTTTTGGGGCGTGCGTGTGTGGAGCGAACTGCGTGCGTCCTATTGGTTGGTGATTAGGCTGCTGCGTGGCAATTGGTTAATCTTACAGAGAGCCGCCAATCAGATGTGGAGTCCCTGACTCCACATCTTCCCTGACTGAAAGCACTCCCGGCAGTCTTGAAGGCTCGTCTGTCACTCCCTTCGTGTGAAATATCCCACTACACGTTTGAGGCTTATCACTGGTAAATCCAAAGGAGAGGAGGAAAGGCACTAAAGGGAAAACAGTTTCTCGGCGCGGACTAACATCTTCTCCAGGTATGTCCTGCGGGCGAGCCGCGTGTGCGGTGTAGCTTGTTAAAGATACGCAAAGTGGGCGACTTTGCCCCGGTTGGGGGATTCCTTATATTTTTGTCATGGAGCCGCCAAACAGCCACAACGCTGCTTACTCTGGTAATAGTGATCTCAGTTGTGAACTGTCAACATCGGTCCCTGACGCGCAGTTTACAGAGTATTGACAGCCACAGATTGTTTAGGCTGTTCTGTCATTGTCTGTTATTAACCTGTGAGGTAAATAACATACATCGAAAGTGGTATTTGGGGTCCTTTCTAATAATAGAATTGGTTTCGCCCCTTATGTTTTTGTCAGCAGTCACGTCCAGAGCGCCATATCCCCAAACCCATTTGATGTATCGCGATGAATTTTGGTGCCAACCTTCATGTTGCTTAGAGGATTATTTCCTTACATCGCCACGTGTGGGCGTCTGCCTTAGAATTAATGCGGCTGTAGGTTCAGTCACGAGAGTGAACATTTGCTAGCTTACATTTTTATTATTGTTGTTTTGAGTGACTGAATCTTATTAGGCGATTTCATGAAATAATGGGGGTCCACTAAGAAGAACTTTTTCGTGCCATCATTTATCAAAAGACTATTATAAACTAGTGATGATAATTATACTAATGACGTTTCGAAAACAATATACTTTTCACCAGTATAATGTAAAGGGTTTGTTTGAACCTATATAGCTTATAAACATCAATATTTGATGTACATCGACTTAATTCAAGGTCAAGGTAAAGGCTTTTGCCATTTCTCACATAGTGAAGAGGCGCTCTTTTCAGGAATCAGTGAGGATATTAATAGTAGGTATCATCTGTATTGCTAAACTTACTAAACATGCGTCTACATTGCGTCTGCGTTGACTTTTTTTTTTTTTTTTTTTTTTTTTTGCCAGTGTGCTGATGCTTTTGCCCCGCTGGAAATCGGCGGCATGTCAGTCACATTGCAGGTTGGTCGGTAAGCAGTTTAGGTACAGAGGGCCATAAATCCCAAAAAAATATTGCGAAATACTCTCGTGAAGGCTGCGTGCCGTTTTTCTAGTCAGGCCATATATCTCCAAAAGGTGTTGTTGCATTGTCATGACATCTGGTGACAGCATTCATGTTGGGTCGTCAACTTTAGTGACTTCATGACATTTCCCGTTGCGCCACCGTCAGGCCTAGCGTGGCTACTGTTAGAGATAACTTGTTTGGTAATGAGCTTGATGCTTTAAATTTGAGGCTCATATTGGGCCACATTGATTTGAAGTGACTGTATCCAAGTAATTGAATTGTTTAATATATAGTATAGCTGTCTGCCAGCAAAGCCAGTCATCGGATTAACACTCAGCACTGCTCTCCACACCCAAGCCCGTATTTCAGCTTCAGTAGCTGTGACTTGGGGCACAGGAAACAGCGAATGAAGTCGAATCAAGTCTTCCATCTATCCTTTACACCCCACTCTTGTCCAACCTTGCCACCCCTCTCTCAGGTGCCTCCTCACTGGTGGAGTAAAAGCTTGCTTGCCGCTGTCACAACCATCTTAAAAGAGGCCTTGCTTGGACACTGACAACCCCAACATCAGACCTGTTTCACATCCCCAATTCCTCTGGAGTGTGTCGTTGTTGCCTCTCTTAAACGTCTCCACACAAGGCAGCTACATGAACTATTTCAGCAAAGGATGCTGGCTGTCACTTTGTTTGGTTTCAGCACATTTTGTTGTATCCTCTCGCAGTGCCGTTATTTGTTTAAGCTGCGTTTTTTAGTGTTTACTTACTACTTCTGCTCTCGTTGTGTTTGCATTTGACCCAAGGCTAGACTTGTTGTATTTGTAGTTTTATTACTAGCTGAGCATTTAAATTGTAAAACAAACTCACACTTGACAAATCTAGGAGGAGTGCCGCTCTAATCTCTCCTTTCTCCTATCAGTTTCTAGATTGATTTTTTCCCCCCACTATAGCCAATAGTATGTAGAGCAGCATGTCAGAGTGTGTGTGTCTGTGTACCACAGTGTGTACATGCTGCCAGTGTCACATACAAATGAGGAGAGTGGAGATTTTTCCCATCATGATTCCACCAGGATTGATCCCAGTTTTTCATACTTGCCACCCTGTGTATGTTTTTTTGAATAAGGTTCAGGCCTACAACTATTTGTATGTGCCCTCAATGGATAATGTTATATCATAAGTTTATGTAATTTTTACTGTAAACATCCTTCTTCTCTGTTTCATTCTTAGGTGTAAAATCCATCCTGAGTGCTTTTGCCATCGTCCAGAGAAACACTGAGAGAAGGGAAACTTGATCTCAGAGCAGAAAATGGAGTAAGTTTATGTCTATAGAGTATACATTTATGTTAATATCTTGAGTTAGAAGTTAGTGGGTGCAATCCTTTATTAGATGTCAATATGCTGTCCAATACATGAAGTCTCTCCAAAAGAGTACAGACTAAACATATTTGTTTTGGTTTAATTTTGGAGGCCCCAGTGATCATAACTACATATTTCATATTTGGAGAGGTTGTGCAACATGCCTGTTCTAAACTAATTTTTCTTTTGCAGATCTTCACAGGAAACAAACCTCCCAAATAGAAGCAGCTCTCCTGTTGTTTGGGCGATGGCTGTCAGCAAAAGTAAGGACTAAAGGTGTAGTGGGGCATCGGGGGGAAAGAGATGGTTACAGTTGAGTCATGCAGGATGGCCAAGCATTGGTAGTGTCGAGGAGGGAGAAGTTGCTGTTTTTCACTAGAGAGAGTGAAAAGGCTGATGACTAATGAAGAAGTTGATAGAAAGGCTTTTGATTAAGCTGTTGGGATGGATTTTTATAAAGCTCCCAGGTTAGATTAAAGGAAGTGTGGATGGAGGCTGCAGTAAAAGGGGTCTGTGTCAGTCATCAAAGAGTCTCTTAATGGTTTTATTTTTCTTGACAGAAGTATTTTGCATGATTGTTCTCATGCATCTAATGAGCCCCCCAGAGAGTGCTCCAACTGCAGCAAGCGGAAGTAAGTCTCAGTCTCCTGTTTATACCTGTGTGAAACTTTCTTTGGGAAAACCTGTCATTTATGTCACTTACCTTATAAATTCATGACTTTGCAGATGCTGTGGGAAATAGATCTTCACCTACAGTGTTCGCCTGCACAAATAAAGGATGCAAGGTTGATCTAGTATGGTGCCAAGATGACAAGGTTTTCGACAATGGTGACATTCCAGACTGCAAAAGTCATCACTCATGGCAATCCAGGAGTGTCTGTGAGTGTGATGGTCGAGTGATGGTAGTCCTTGATGGAACTTATTCCTGTGAATTTGAAGGGCCCGATGGCACCATTGATGGTGAATACTATACAGGTAATCACTTTTACAAGTAGATGCCTCGACCTACAGTGTCATTTTCAACAAAGATTCAGTTGATAGCTTTTTTTGTTTTTGTCTTGAGTAAACAATTCATTCAACACACAACAACTGCTGGCATAGAGATGTTGAATTATAACCTTATATACAAGGCTCAATGCCACATGACTGGGAAAGGTGTGATATGTGAGATGCATGAATGAATGTGTGGAAACTACAGTTTAAATAGAATTGTTTTTATTTTTTTTACTGCCAGCTCCTGCCAGCTGTTTTCCCCCGGAGGGTCGCCGCCAGAATCAGTCCGACAACAGCCCAAAGGAAATGCAAGGTGCATAGCAAAGACTCCAAAAGTGCATGTGATAAGAATGAAGTCATATGGATATGTAGTGTATATTCTGAGAATACTTTTAGCTAGCCTCTGTAGCCAAGACTTCCCTTGGCCACACTGTCAGTGGTGGATAGCAACATTAGATAATGAATCAAGTCATTTTGTTTATTGTGCACAGTGGGAAAAGAGAACGATGTACTTTGATCTATGGAACAGAAAACTAAAAAAAGAAACGACATTTTTACTTTTTCATCGCAAAGGTGGAGAGAGTAACAGCACTGACAGTGCAGGAGCAGGGAATGACCAGGAAAACCCCCCAAACACAGGTACAGGGGCTTAACAGTCCAAAATATGCATGCTGCTGTTGCAAGTGTGTAGTCGAATACAAATGCTAAATGTTGTTTGGCTTTAATGTACTCGTCCTGTTTGTATATTGAGTTTATTCTACCTTCTCATTACTGTAGGTGCCATCGTTGGTGGAGTTGTGGGTGAGTACTGAACATCATTATATCATATCTGATCAACATTGTTTTCAACTAACCTGTCATGTTTCCTTTGTTTTATTCTTTTATTTTGTTCTTTTACACATTTTATTGTTTTTATTTCCTCCTTTGTTTTATGTCTTCATTTGTTTCTACATGTTTTACTGTCTTTACATCTTAATTTGTTTTATCTCCATCTTTAATATTTCTTATTGACATTTTGTGCTGCCTCTGCTGTTTGTTTTTCAGTTGATTGCTTGGTATGCTGTACTTGCCTGTTTTATAGGCTACTCTTGTTGTTTCACTTTATTGTCAAGCATTCTGAGCTTTTTGAGAATAATAAATCTGCAACTTTGTCTGCTCACGCCATGTTGGGTTTCTGGAAAATAAAGACTTTTCTCTTTTACTAATCGTACTTGCTTCTGCTCTGTCTGGTTTCTTGACCTGCTCTTGTTCAAGGCTGGGATGCTTGCGCTTCAAACGCTCTTCAAACTAAAGATAAGAAGGTGAGATTTAAATGTTATGATGTAGTGTGTGCATCATGTATTCATGTATGCAGTTATTTGAAATATCCATCTCTTGTTCCCTTAGGTGGGCTGCTTGGGATTGTGATTTTGACTGTAGCTGGGATCTATCTGAAAAGGTGCAGTTCACAAAACATTTTTCATAGAGATGTGCTGATGGTTTTTACTGGAATTCAAGTAGAATTTAAGTATTGCCTGCTTCCATTAGGTACCTTGACAAGCAAAAGCGAAATAGAGGGCAGAGAGAGCCACAATGGTAAGTAAAAATACTTCATTCACTACATTACTTCCCTGAAAACCTTAATCATGTGAGATTGCATTGCCACAACTTCATGTTAAATATAATCTTTTTTTCAGTGAAAATGGAGAGGCTGTAGCCCTAAACAATCTGACACCCGCTGGGAATCCTGTGGGAAATGGAGACAGGTGTGTGAACACTGAACAAACAGTGAAGCCGGTAACACTTTACAATAAGAGTACAACAATTAATGTTAGTTAACGTTAGTTAATGCTGTAATGGTTAATTAACTATTAGTTAATGATTATTATGGCATTTACTAATGTTAATATCTACAATAACCCTTTAAAAAAATATAAATTTATACCTTAGTATGAACAGCATTAGTAAATGATTCTAAGACACATTAGTTAACGGTTGGTTAACTGTTACTTAATGTTCATTACCTGTTACTTAATGTTTATTACGGCATTAACTAACATTAATTGTTGTACTCTTATTGTAAAGTGTTACTGTGAAACCTATAGTGTGTGTGTACTGTAGTGTAAAGGTAATCACTCTGGGATGTCCTTTTACAGGCCTGATGCTGATGATGATCCTGGATCAGACCATGGAAACTCTCCCTTTCATGACCGTGGAGCTGACAACCCAGCAGCCTAGACACCAGCTCCACTGCACAATCCCTCAAAAAATCACTAGTAGTACTAGTTGGCTAATTTTTTTCCCACTAGTGTCACTATAGGTCAAAAATCCTCACTAGTGCCACTAGTTAGGGCAAAAATAACCACTAGTGGCACTAGTTGCATCATTTAGATCTTACTAGTGTCACTAGTGAGGCTTACAGTCTTTACTAGTGTCACTAGTGAACACAATAAATGCTCACTAGTGGCATATCTTTGGTCTTACTAGTGTCTCTAGTGACACCTTAAACGTGTACTAGTGTCACTAGTGAACATCAAAAATTATAAGTAAATACTCACTAGGGTCACTAGTCACACTAGTTGACCAAAAGGAGGCTTCCTATTGGCTCCCAAAACAATCAATCAACCCAGCCAAAATTAACCCTCTAAAGCCTGGTGAGATTTCACTGCTGTTTTCCAGTAGCTTCTTGCTTATTTACCATGCAGAATAAAGCATAAAATTGTGTGTAATTTCAGGAGAATTATTTTTTTCTGTTAACAGTGAATCAAAAGGTACTATAGTAAAAGTGAAAGTCCTCCATATCAAACATCGTTAGATAAAGGTCTGGTTTTAATGGGCTTCTCTTTGGGATACAGCTCATTTGCACACACACTCATGATAGAGCGTGGTGGAGACACTGCTGTCGACAAAGGTTCTGATATTAATAACAGGGAGTATGTAACTACAGAACGAAAAAAAAGAAACTTTGCTTCCTCCATGTTGCTGTAAATATATCATTTATTCTAAATGTTTATTTTTTTCATTTATTATTTTGATGTTTACTCTTCCATAATCTGTTTTGATCTGGAGAATCAATGTACTGTGCCTTAGTATTTCTTATTTGTTTATGATAATGTAATTGGCAAAAAATTATATCAACCACAGCTAGAACGGGAGAGCTGCCACTCAATAAATGTGGATTTATTGTTGGATTGTAGCTGTTTTATTTTGAAATAGACTTCTATATGACCTGAATAATATCCTAATAAATTAATATTTAATCAAACTCTCAGTTTTAGTCATGGCAAACTGCTAAAATAACTGTTATACCCTAAAAAATACTGCAAAATACTTCAAAACAGCTCATCACAATTCAGAGAGGCACTTGAAGGCCCCACAACACACGGACCAATCAAATTCATTGCCCTGCCTGCTTCATTTACATGTAGTAGGATATCTGAATATATACTCAAAAGGCTTGCCATAGTGGCAAGCCGTTTGAGCATATATCCGGGTTTTTGTTAATGTGCCGTTTGAGCATATATTCAGATATCCGACTAGTGCCACTAGTAGGATATCTGAATATATACTCAAAAGGCTTGCCATTATGGCAAGCCGTTTGAGCATATATCCGGGTTTTTGTTAATGTGCCGTTTGAGCATATATTCAGATATCCTACTAGTGCCACTAGTGTTACTAGTGCCACTAGTGCCACTAGTGCCACTAGTGCATATATCCGGGTTTTTGTTAATGTGCCGTTTGAGCATATATTCAGATATCCTACTAGTGTTACTAGTGCCACTAGTGCCACTAGTGCTACTAGTGCTGCCTAAAATCTTTACTAGTGTTGCAAAATTCTCACTGGTGACACTAGTTGCACCTTTTATTTTTAACTAGTGTCACTAGTGAGGACCAAAAATGGTCACAAGTGCCACTAGTAAGGTCAGAAATGGCCGCTAGTGACACTAGTGGCATGCAATTTGACTTTACTAGTGGCACTAGTGCGCGCCACTAGTGACACTAGTGATCATTTTTGGTCCTCACTAGTGACACTAGTACAAACATTTTTTCCTAACTAGTGCTATAGTGGCATGCACTAGTGACACTAGTAAAGTCAAATTGCATGCCACTAGTGTCACAAGCGGTCATTTTTGACCTTACTAGTGGCACTAGTAAAAAACAAAATTAGGCATCTAGTGACACTAGTAAGGACTAAAGGCGTAACTACTGTCACTAGTATTACTAGGAAACCAAACCGAGCGAGCTGATTGGTTTGTTTGAACTTGGGAACCAATAGGAATCTTCTGTTTGGTTACTAGTGACACTAGTGACACTAGTTAATATTTTGGCATTCACTAGTGACACTAGTAAATATTTTAGGCATCACTAGTGACACTAGTGAGCATTTTTGGCATTCACTAGTGACACTAGTAAATATTTTTGGCCTCACTAGTAGCACTCACTAGTGTCACTAGTGAGTGCAAAAAAAGTTAACTAGTAGGATATCTGAATATATGCTCAAACGGCTTTCCATCCGGTCTTTAAGTGTGACGTAACACCCTTTCAAAATACTATTTCCGGGTCCAAACGCTCTGACAGATACTCAAAACAAACGACAATGGCTTAACCGGTGAACTTGTTTACAATCACTTCTTTCTTCAGTGAGGTACCTGCGAGAGTCAAAAAAGGCTAAAACTCCTTCAATTCCAACAAAAAAAGAGAGTTTACGAGGTTGAGGTGAGTTAGAAGTTAGCAGTAAGCTAGCTAGCTAGTTGACATCTTATGATGATATGCCAAAAAAAAACGCACAGGGGTCGGTTTCACAAAGCAGGTTTAGTGAAGACTCTGAGTCTGTTCACCCTGAAATGAGGGAAACTGAGAGAAAGAGGGGTAACTGTAGCCTGTCTCACAGAGGGAGGTAACTTAAGCTCTCGGTCAGTTACCGCAGTAACAGACTCCATGAAACTAACCTGGTCGGGACCGTGTGTGGCTGAAAGAGTGTCCGCCCTCTTTCAGCCACACACCGTATTTAACTTCCTCATTCATTCAGTCAGCAGGCGAGTTTTGGTGTGGCATATTTGTTCTGCCGTCTATTATTTAAAATAATAATAATTAAAAAAAAAAAAAAAAAAAAAAACAGTCAGTATGCCTTTATTAGAAGTCCATTAGTAGTTAGGTGGAGACTTTTTTTCACGAACATGGCATGTCCTGTTGACAGCGATCCCGTGGATGAAGGTGCAGTGTTACTGCGCACAGAATTAAATATTCGTCGGGAGATTATGCCAGAGTTTTACCTGTTTGAACAATGTTTTTATATTTCATCTTAAACTGCCGCCAAGTGCGCTTCTCCCCCGCGGCATTGCACCTAAATGAAATAAATTAATAGGCTACCATTCAAGCAGTTTCCCCCTGTAATATTATTGTGATTGCAGCGGACTACATTTAAACTTATGCACTGACCGGAGCAGCAGTGTTCTCCCACGCCGTCTCCCTCTGCTTTGCCGCTGCAGCGGTGTTGCACTTTTTTTTTTTTTTTTTTTTTGAACATGTTCAAACTCGCTGTATGAATGCATTAAGATTTCCAGTTCAACTGGGGTGAAAAACGCAGCCCGACGCTTCCCCGTTGCCATGGTGACTCGTCAAATCGGGGCTCCATTGACGCTGTCATTTCTTTTTATAGCTGTGGTGCACACACTTAACTCCAGGTGAAACTACTCCGAGTTGATCAAACTAATTCAGATCAGCTGTCCTGGAACCGAAAACTAGACTGTTAAGTTAAGACAGTTAAAACTAACTGAACTCTCAGTAGATCAACTGAGAGTTCAGGCTCAGACTCGGTTTGTTGAACCTGCTTCGTGAAACGGACCCCAGGACTGCTATAACTTTTGACGTAAATTAAGATGAAAAACTTAATATTTATATATGTTCTCTTTCTCGTCGCTAGGAAAGCGGTAGAATGACAATGGTATCGTTTTTTAGACTCAGATCTGTTAGAACAACCAGGAACACAGCACTGCGGCATATTGAAATGAGGAGGATTGGACCCGGAAATAGTATTTTGAAAAGGTGTTACGTCACGACTTAAAGACCGGATAGGCTCCCGTCTCAGGCCAACCTCCAGCGTGAGACCGTTGGGACCGGAAGTGTGCACAATAAACTTCAAAATAAAACCAAGTTGTCGATTTTGTAAGAGAAAACTTCGTCGCTGATTTATATTTAACTAGTAAACTTTGAGACGTGAAAGAGATCACTTTCTTAAATATATAGCACTTTTGATGTTGTCTACCTTTTATTTGTGGCATTTACCACAATTACACCAGTAACATCAAATATTAGTCCTCCAATGGGGTAAACTCCAGGTGCACGTACAAGAAATTTCAAATAAACCTTTAACCTGCTGCATCAATTTATAAACTTTTATCCTAAGAAAAACCTAACCTTTAATCTAAGAAAGACATGTAATCAGATGCCATAGGTACACGTAAATGTCGGAGTCTCCTTCTTCTTGTTGTTTGGCCAAAATGCCGGAGTCCTTCAGCAGGTGTGAAAAAAGTTTGTTATTTCCGGTTATTTGTGGTCTCACGCTGGAGGTTGGCCTGAGACGGGAGCCTGCACCGGAAGACGCCTCACGCTGGAGGTCTGCAGCTAGACCCCTCTCTCTTTTTTCCCTCCTATTTTTCCTCTGTAACATAGAAGGCATAAGACGCTGTTGTAACCAGATAAATGTGTTTATTTTACTGTGCTGCTGTATTATATGCTCGCTTTTCCTTTCCTTTTTATTTAAATTATTTTTTGAATAAACACTTAAACGCTTCCTGACATAACTCTACCACAAGATGACGGTATTGTCCCTTGTATCCAACCCAGCAGTGACCAAACTTTATTGCATCCAGGGCTTCCACACAGATATGCATGCTTACTTGATAAGACTTTGCTTTATAATGAGACTGAGATCCTCTGACTGCCAAATGATACCGACAACTCTTAAATAGTATATTATACTGGGGGTGATAACAGCAGAGAAATGGCAATATATGATCAAAGTGGACATTCTTACACATGGTATCATTGTACTGATTAGCTGAATGAATTAAAAGTTTCTAAAATTTAAAGTTATTAAAGGTTTAGTGGGTGCGGACTGGAAATAAGAGGGGCGCTCGATTCATGTCCACGTGTGGCCTGCAGGTGGCATACAGTCACAAGTAAACTCTTCATACAATCCATGTTGGCGCACTGAATGCCTCCTGTCAAGAGGCAGGGCAGAGAGAGAGAGGGGGACTGGTTTCATTAGAGGACTGTGCCTTCAACAGTACAGTAAGAACCTGCGGTGGAAATACACTGTACATTTTGTCTCAGACACATTTATCCACTGAGGATCGATTGCCGGGGAAAAGCCTTTCTGTAAAGACTGCAGCAGACACTGGAGGCAAAATATTTCTACACGATCTGAAGAACACGATTATTGGCTGGTAAGACTTGTGAGTTTGAGATTTACAGTGGTGCGTTTCTTTTTTTTTTTTTTCTTTTTTTTAAAAGACAGATTATTATATTTGTACTGTGTTCCATGTGTCTGACAAAATGAATGGATGAATTTCCGTTTCCATGTGATATAGACTTCATATGGTCCAAAGTGCCACAGTGATTGTAGTCGTGACAGGTGAAAGAGTGCAGGTGTGCGTGTGAAATTGTCTGGGATCGAGTTGAGTTGATCAGTCTCTGGATAGACTCAATGAAACGCGTCACTCAGTTAAAATCATACAGCAGTGCTGGGTTTACAAGAATCAGGCCTTCCTCTTTCCTCAGAATGTCACAATTCTTCAGCAAAGTGCGTAAGAATGACAACTGTCCGCCACACAGTCCGCCGATGCAAGGGAATAACCTTGTGCCTTCGAAAATGGCAACTTTTTCATTTTTAGACGTAATAAAACGTAAAGATCCACATTTAATTGAAATAAAGGCTTTAAATCAAGGGCAATAACATATTATATTTTTTCCTTGTTATCATGTAATAGGCTACACGTCCCAAATTGGCGCACAACTTTGGTGTTGCGCCAAGATGACTGCAGGAGCTTCGTTGGCTCCAGACAGATACGACCCTAGCTGCAAGACCGACTCTGTGTTCACCCGTTTCTGAACCACAGTGTACAGATATTTTTACCAGTGTCGTACAAGGAACGGGTGTTTCTTAACAGAAGAGAAACTTGTTTGTTTATGCAACTCTGTGGTTTCACACGCACAACAGTGACAAACGGTGAACTCCGCGTATTCTTCATGGGAAACACACGCAGTTGCTGTGTGTTATCAGCGTCAGAATGGAGTGAGACAAAGTAGATACAGAATTGAAGTTTGTGGTTTATGTTTGAATTTATAATGAAATATTTTTGCATGTAGATGGTAACAGCTGTGGCACAGAGAGGCGCATACTATTTTATTCTCCTGACACTATGTGAGAAGCTATGTGGACTAGATGTGTGTAGTCACTCAGGTGCTAAATTTTTCTTGGCACACCATTTGCTATAGGGCATTATCCCCTCCACAATGTAGATAATAGCTCCACAGAGCTATTATCTACATAAGATCCCTTGGACCAGCCTTGCATTTTATTGCCCTGATCTCTAATGCCTGTCACATTATCACACTTCTTTACAGTAAAGTGCCACATTTCTCCTCTTGGCAGCCAGCAGGCAGGCTGTTGCTCTCTTTATTCCTCCACCCTGATCAATCCCGTCACCAAAGGACTCACTGGGCTGGGGCTGTGAAATAGCTTCCCCAGCTTGACGAGAGAAGGAGATGAATGGTCATCTCATATGATGTGTTCAGAGACTGTGAGCTCGAGAGCTGAAAGGAAAGTTGTCTGTCCAGGCTCACTGAGGGTGGTGACCAGGGAATGATCTGGACTCTCCAGTTACTATTCAGTGGCAGCTCACCCACTGGGCTTTTAAATGACATTAAATCACTGCTTTATGTACTAGACTAAAACTGAGTGCCCTGTAATAGGAAGTCTTGTTTCTATATGCATGTACAAGAACGTGAGCAAGACTAAGATATTTACTATTGCTTTGCCATGGTGAAGGAAACAGATGAATGCACTGGCACATTAGAGGCTGAGATTGTGATTTGGTGACTGATATGGGAGAGTGAGCTGCATATTTCTGTTGTTTTCATTTCCTGATGGTGAGCTTTTGCCAAGAAATGCAATAAGATGTTTTTTTTTCCCTCCAGAAGTGACTCGGCTGGTTTTATTATTTAGGCATGTATCGGAGAATTTGCTGACAAAGTTCTATGGCTGTTATGGTCCGTTTGCTTATTGGACCAGTCCAGTCTATTTATTTCCATATCAAATCCAACATCGTGTCAGAGGGCATCCTGGTGGCTCTGCTGGCTAACCTAACCATGATGTTAATGCTAATGTGCATTAACGTCGTGCTGGGTTTGAATCTGGCCTATGACCTTTGTCATCATACCCCTTTGTCTCCCCACAGTCGACTGGTTTATAAAGCACAATAACCTAAAATTTGCTGGTGTTTTAAACGTGATCACTCTAAAACAGTGTGATCACAGACACCACCCTCTGGTTTGGATTGAGGCTTCACGTCCTGATGATTGCTGTAAACAGGGAACCACACAATCCTTAACCTCAGACTGGTTGAAAGCCAGCCTCTGGAGGACAAGGTGTTACAGAGAAATTTGACCCTGTGTTTTCCTGATGAACTTCCTATTTCCTTCTGATTTGACTGGGAGCCAGAGGAGTCGCTCCAGCTGGGGCTCTGTTGGTGAGCTTGCCGCAGAGGATGTTTGAAAGGGAAAGCAGCCTATGAAAATCCCCTGCTCTCTCCCTGGGAATAACACCTGAGCGCCAGCTCTGTTTTGTCTGCTGCCCTTGTACTGATACAGTATGCTGCCTGCCAGAGTGAGCAACGTCTGCACATTATGTAATATTTTCCATCTGAGTAGCAACAGAAAGTGCCATAGCACTGTAGAGCCAGACCCTTGTCCATGCAAATTATGTTCACTCTGACTTTGAGGCTTTGAGCAGAAAGCTGCCGTTTTTATCCAACCTTATGGTGTCACATTCCTTCTTAGTTGAGTTTGTACTTAGCCTGCTGTATAATATTTGTGTGGCAATACAATCATCAACTGTAAGTTTCTCGTACGATCTTGTGATCTTGGGTCAAAGAGCACCCTGAGTGCAGTGCTCGTGCTGTAACGTGGGATCCATGCAGCAATAGGACCACAGTAACATGCATATCAGTCTCATTTAAGATGATTACATAAGTCAAGCCAGCCCTCTGTCTGTCTCCCCTCTCTGTCTCTCTCTCATGATAATGAACTGACTGTCGAACAGGCCTTGTCCACATGCGGGGTGTGGCCCCAGGTTGGGTCTGGTTGATTCAAGATGTTCTGATAAAATGTACCTCACTGTATTTTGATAATGAAATCAGGCACTATGTAACATTTGTGTGTTCACCATGACCTCTTGATTACACTTCACCTCCCTTTTATAGTGTTACATTCAGGGTCCAAGTGCCAGTGTACTGTGTCCCAGCCGTTACGGGTTGAAAGCGTAAAACTAGGAGTGTTTGTTTCCTGTCTAATCCATGTTCCTCACCTCCAGGTAATCAGCACCTCGCCAAACTTTTTGTGTTCCCCTTCTCAACTCATGCAATATTTATGATAACAAGCGTAGCTGCTGCTGTCCTCAGTCAACCTTAATTTGTGTGAGGCAGCACGTTGAGTGACAGGAGGGCATTTCAGCATAGAATGTGGTTAGTGATTATTCCTAGGTTGTTTCCATACCGATGGAAAAGAAATGTGAGAACCTTTTGCAGCACCTGTCTTGTTGTGTGAAGGACTTGGCTCCCATGGCAACAGAATTGTTTCAGTTTATTGTGATTGCACACGTCGTAACAGCAGCCTGAAGCCCTACTGTATGTGCTGATCTGGTATTGGCTTTGCAATTTTTGTTTATGCAAAGCCGAGCTGCCGAGCTCAGTACTGACGTCTGTTTTGCTGCTGCCTTGTCATTTCGTCCATTAGTGCAGACAGAGATGGGGAAGTCTGGACTGACTAGCCAGTTTTACACAGCCAGGCCAAATTTCACGTGTCAGTGCCAGGCCTTTTTCATAACATGGGTTGAAAAGCATTGTTTTTAGTTATTACAGTGTGTTTTACAAATCATTCCTCTTGGCAACAATATGAGTTCAAGACATGTTGGATTATTAGACACTGCATGGCAGACCAGAGGTTGTCTGAGGTCGGGTTTTGCCGCAGACCTGACAGTACGACCCACATGCTTTACTGACCTGATGAGACCGAGCCCACACAACTCTGCTCTGATGTGCTGCACCTGTACCTTTGCACAGCACAGCTTGGTCTGCCTCTGTTATCTGTTTCATTGTGCTCATTCAGTGAACAGGCTGCACACAAGTCAGCACATACCATATACTGAAGTTAACAACCAGGACAGAGTCAGGAACACCTCATAATCGAATGTGTTTCATTATCAGTATTGTTACCTTTGTTCACCTCCAAGGCCATAAAATCTATCAGAAAGTAAAAGCCAGAGGTATACCAGCCCATTTTCTTTTTCTGCGCAGCAAAGGAATGTACATAGACTCTATGTCATTTGTAAGAAATGAGATGGAAATCATCACCTGAACTCACCTGTCTCTCACCTGTGTGGGCAGGAAGGATTCCCCTCTCTCTGTGGTCCTTCTCAAGATTTCTTCCCTGTTTCCATATTTCATTTGAGAGTTAGGTCAAAGGGTATCGTCCTGTTTTGTTGTTGTCGTAAACTTGTGGGCCTGTAAAGACCTTTGAGACTGTAAACGGCGATTTGGGGCTCTAACTAAACTTGAACTTAAACTTGAACTCAGAGTCACCCCTTGATCATGTGTTCATGTGCTTTGTGGTCTCTAGCATGACAGTGTCAAATAAAATTGGCGTTTGCTGTAGGAAAATAGCAGTAGGCCTTTTGTGCTTGAAAACTGGTTTTGATGTGGTTTACACCATACCAGGGTAAATCAGATAAGGACACGGCTTGATAAATGCACCTCAGTGTTTAATTCCTTGAGAAAAGCATGCACTAAAAATGTTTGTCAGCTCAGCTTTTCTCAGCAGACCTCAAGATCGCCTACAGGGTCAGCTCCTTGTTAATATGTTGTGTGTTATCAGTGCATTTACCATCAGTGTTTTATGGTTTGCTTATAAAGAAAGTGAAGAAACCCCGTGATCAAGCTGAGTATGCGAATTGACGCAACAATCCACGTTTATACCTTCTAATGTAATGCTCAGCGCATACATGAAGTTGTCACCTACAGCTTTTGTGTTTGCGCTGCGCTGTCTGAATTTTTAGATTTGGATGTTTGCACACAGATACGTTAATGTGGTGAGGACTGTTAGTGAATGCCAATGGCAGTGACTTTTGAAAATGTCCTCTAATTACATAACAGCAGCTGAATCTCCATGTAGAGTTTCCCAGGATTTTTGATCTTAATGACCTCCAAAGGGGAGTTTCCCCCTCCCTGGCCCTGCAGCACGTCGGCACCAGCTTTTCAGATGGTGAAAAATGTCCCAGAGGAGGTCTGGGGCTGTGATTAGCTACTGATGGTCCTCCTCTAGATAAGAATTGGCCGGCTAGCAGTTGCTGACGTCAGGGTCGGTTAACACATAGTAGCCTCGGAGGAATCTGGCTTGGCTGGAGGTTGTGATGCTTGTTGTTGTTGTTTGTTGTTGTTTTGGCCCTGCTGTGCCAACCCCCCCGCCCCTCCATCCCCGCTCCGTCTCCCTCTTTCCTGCCCTGGCGAGGACGAGGCTGGGAGAGTCCCGAAGTGGGAACCCTAGGTTGCTAGTATGAGTGAGGAGGAAAGAAAAAGGACAGAGTGAAAGAGTTAGACACCAACACAGAGGGAGGGGGAATGAAGACAAACAAGTGGGAGGAGAGAGAGAGAGAGAGAGAGAGAGAAATGAAATTGTGGGCAAGATGAAATGCCTGTCGGTAGAAATAGACAGCCTGCTCTCCTCCTGTTTTCTTTCTCTCTCTCACTCAGCAGCTAAAACCCCTGTTTTCTCACTCAGATTTCTGACCTTCAATCTGTGAAGGCAGCCATTACCCCTGACCCCAGTGTCTGGTTGCTTGTGAAACTAACAAACATGGCAAGTCCGCAGCAATATACATATTTAATAATCCTGGCTGTCACCCTTCTGGTTCCAAGGAAAATAAGAGGACCTTGGACTCCAGGGCAGGGCTGAGTAAAGCTGAGCTGGGCTTGGCTGGGATGGGCAAGTCTCTCTCTCTCTCCCTCACTCTCTGTCATGTGATCATGTTTTCAGTGGGTAGCAATGTTGGGAGCAGGAGTCTAGCTGGCATAGACAACGTTGTTGCTTCAGCATAATAAGCCAAAGTCCTGCTTGTCGCCTGTGCAGAGGAGACACTGGCTATGCTGCAGTGTATCTCTAACAGAGAGGTCGCTCCCTGCCTCAGTGTTTTGCAGACCATTGTCTCTGTTTTTGCTCTATATACTCATCTCTGTGTTCCCCCCACTCTCTCTCTCTCTCTCTCTCTCTCTCTCTCTCTCTCTCTCTATCCCGGCAGTTGAATCATGTGACTGTTTGGACACAGAGGGCGACCTGCTCCTTGCTGCTTCTCATGCAGAGTGGAACTAGAGAGGGACACTCTCTGAATAACAAACACACAGGCCGACTACTCTAATGCCTCTACTTCTCTTGTTCCCTCTGGGTCTCTGGTGTTAAAGTACACTCATTTTGTTTCTCTACTTGTCAGCATGTACTCACTCGATTACTACAGACCCATTGTTTGCATTATTACAGGCTATATTTAGCGCTTTTGACAGGCTATACATGCACACAGAGAAAATGGCTGTGCCTAAGTGTAAGCTGAGCTGTGTTGGATGTTGTACATTGCTGCAGAAATTGAGGGAAGTGACTGACTTAATATTTAAAGGTATCACACCTTCTGTTGAGTCGCTCTCTCTCTCTTCCATGGTCTCCCTCCTCTGTCTCTCTCTCATTCCCTCCCTCTGTCTACCTCATCTTTTCCATTCTGTTTTCATGCCACATCTGAAAGGTCATAGCTATCTGTAGTGCAGTCATTAGGCAAACGACTTATAGCTGTGCTCGCAGCCTCGCTCTCTCCCTCCCACCTACTCTCGTACTCTATCTCCTCTTGCCTTTGGCAAAAGGTCACAATACAGTCCTCACATATGATGAGTTCAAATGCATGTCCAGTGGTACAGTATATCCCTCCCAGATTTATGTAGATGTTCCCGTATGAGCTCAGCACTCTCTGTGCAGTCAGATAGCCTCCTCCTCTCTAACAGCTCCCATTCTTTTTTCTTCCCATTCTCTCCGTCATGCTTTTCCTCCCTGCATTGTGTTGTTAAGACACTGATCAGTGATCACTGTGTCCTGTAGCCTCACTCTGTGCCCCCCCCTCCCCATCTCTGCAAGCTCTGCAGTGCTGTGTAAGGCCTGATACACGCACACAGGCACGAGGCTACTCTCAAAGCTGCAGCATAGCTCATCCCTCACAGGGACGAAGAAAACCAACTCATCTCTAGAGGATACAGCAAAATGTGGAACAAAACTCAACCAAATCAACCCAAAATAATTCCTACCTGCAGCTGAGCAGATTTACTTGGTTCAGGAAGGTCTGAGAGCAAACAGAGGGTGTGTATGTGTGTGTGTGTGTGAATGTGTTTGCCAAACCTGTTTGTTTATATGTGTTTATCCTGGATGCATTTTACATTCTGTTTGCTTAGAGTGTGTGTATATTTTGTTTACGTGGAGCAGAGTCTGAGTGCCTCGGGAGTGTGGGAGCGTGCAGGGCAGAGCTGCTGTGTTTGTGTTGCTTTGTGTTTTTGGTGGGCTAAACATCTTAGAGGCTGATGTACAGATATTTCAGTCTCCCTGCACCTCCACTCACAAAGACAGCATCAGTCTCTTTTCAAGCCCCGTCCCTCCGCCTCGCCCCCCGTCTTTTCCGACTCCTCTGCCTGTCTCACTCTTAGTCTGTGAACAATATGCAGACATTCTTGAAATACCCCCAAACAGTCAGGGGATGACTCAGAACATTTTGAGGTGGAGAAGGAATACCTTTGATTGCACTTGGCTGTCAATAGGACTGATCAGTCACAGGACGGGTGCCCAGACCAAATAAATGTGTATTTCCCGGCAGCTTCTTTCATAACGAACCTGACAAATATCATGGAAACAACTATTTTACATGGTTGTGATAACTAAGCCAATAATGTAATCAAACCTTCAGTGGGTACAATTACGTGAGCAAAACACTAACACTAAGCAGTGACCAAAGAGTGTTTACTCAAAGGTGTCAGCAGGATAAGGACCAGTATCCCTCAACCTTCTCTAACTAATAATGCAATTACATCCCTGCATAGTCTTTTGAAAATCCTGTCTTTTATTTGCTTTCTCAACACGTTTTATATTCAAATATTTGTCTGTGCTGGCTGTGGTCCCGATATGTTGCTTTCTATGCACACTGAAATGAGATTTGATAAAATATAAATAATAAAAACAACAATATTAATGGCCACAGAGTGTTGTCTGGGCTGTCGAGGATCAGTGCAGTGAAGTTGATGAAGCAGATTCCCCGCGGTCCCAACTAAGCTGTTTCCCCGCGCATCTGCTTGATTGTATCCATCCAAATCCAGATATCTGCGCTGATCTAACAGCCCACTGTCGGGGTCGTGAAGGTCGCAAAAGCCTTCCAATCCAGTCCTCAACCCTCTGCACTTGCTGGTCTGCTATTGATTCTCCATTATGTCTCCAATCTGCTGCAGTAATCCAATAGTATCCAGAGACTGAAGGAGAGCAGGGTCTATTTGTAGTGCTTAGATCTCCCGCTTTACATGTCTTCTGCTGATAGAAACTGTTTAATCTGCCTTGGCTAAGATTGTTGACCATTTTGAATGTCTTATGGTGGTGATTTTCAAAGTGGGGACCTCCAGGGGTCCTTAAGAGGCTTTCAGGAGATCCTCAGCGTATAAGGAATAGTTAAATTTCAGTATATCTATTTGAAATAGTTACAATAGAAAAAAATTGTGAGTGTGATTATTTTAACATCACCGCTTTGAATCATTTATCAGTGTTCAAATATCAAAACAATACTGATGCTATTTAACACTCAAAACAAATTGTCTATATGATTATTTTATATGAAGTGCCCCAGAGCAAAATCACTTCAGATGGGGGGGTCTGTGGCTTCATGAGCCTGAAAAAGTTAGAAAAGCCTTGCCTTACACCCTGATGTTATGATCAGATGATTTAATCTACATTGTTCCTACCTATAACAAAAGATCGCTTTTGATTTCAATAGGGCAGTTGATGCCATGTATCATTTACAAATTGATTGTGTGTTGTGCCTAAGAAGTGGATGATGATGTGTTAATTGATGTCTCATCCCTGATTTCATTATTATTACCGCTACAGTATTCAGCGGGATCAATAAAGAAATAGTGTGACCGTCTAGTATTAGGCTTTCTGATAGTTCAGGTTCATTGGGCCTGTATTACCATTGAATGGGGGGACCTGTAATTTGATTGTCACGGCTGCGGTCTGGCTGGAGTTTGACTGCCACAGAGGCCGCCTGGCACCCTTGCTAATGTCATTGAAGCCAAGGAGGAGGTCTGGTATGAGCGCCAGTGTTTGATCTGCAGTCCAGTGTGTTTGTTTGAAGGGTGGTAGACTTTCCGACCAGGGAGTGTGGAGGAGAGGGGGAAGAGAGCGGCTGAGGAATGGAGCGCCAGGCGGAGACAGGAGGGAGGAAATATGCGAGCATGTGACGATGTGTGAGATTGTACCAAGCTGTGATATGTGTGCCAAGAAACTTTGCTGTTGCAACAGTTTTCGCTTGTACAGTTACTGTGCCTGTGCGTGTGTGTATGTGTGTGTGTGTGTGTGCATAAATTTCATGCTTGACAATTGTATAAAATAGAGAGAGAGCCCAGAGTGCTGCCTCGTCTTTTTAATACATTCTTCTCTCCAGGGAAATTCTCTGCCGCTGTGCAGACATGGCGTTGCAGTTTCAACCCTCACTTTTGCCATGTTGGATTTCACTAATGATGTAGGCAATTGCTCTGCCACTTTGCCTCACTTTCCTTCACACGGGGCACAGACGCAACCACACAAAAAAACACACACACACATCCATATATCCAGCGGTGTTTTTGTATTATTGATTTGTAGTATTATTTTACCCATTTGGTTCTCATCCAGACCACAACATATCCTCCATCTACGCCGTCCACCTGTCTGCTGGACAAGTTGTACTGTATTTTTGATTGTGGAGTGCTCAGTAATGTAATTCTGCAGGATGTGAAAGGTTTTTCTTGCTGTGTGACAGATTTAGCTTTTTATGCATGTACAGTATATGAGTGCATCCATTTTTCCCTATTATGTCACACTCACGCAAGAATCATTTGGTGTGCTTGTGCCTAACCGCGATAGGACGAGGGAGTGATTAGGGTGAGTGTCACGTATGAATGAGGGGCATCCATCTCTCCCTCCCTCCATCCGTCCATCCATCCATCCATCCATCCATCCATCCATCTGTCTGCCTCTCTTTGTTGAGAGGTGAACAACAGTCCTGCAGCTGTGGGCCTCTCATGGATTGTTCTGGAAACAGTCTGTTGGAGCACCGGCTGGGCTGTGGGGTCAGGTGAGAGAGAGAGGGAGAGAGAAACAGAGAGAGAGAACAATCCCCCCCCCCCCGCCTCACTACTGACACTCAGGCCAGGGCTGAGCAGGGAGCCAGACAGGCCGCCCAGGCTTATTAACATTCCTCAGGTTCAGAGCACGCAGCCAGTCTGCACTGTAATGACTCAGGTGGATCAACACTTCATTACTCAGTTGTGAAGAAAAGTATTCACAGTAATTCCTGATGAAATGGTCGACTACGGGGTCGTTCAGTGCAATTTGTTACGCTGTGAAACTCTACTCTTGCATCAACATGCGCTCTACGCTTGTTTTACTCCAAAGATTTGATGGAGGTGATAGAGAGGGTATAAATAATGCATACAAACAAACAACCAAACAGAGACAGATACCTGCAGTTTCTGTTTCCCCCTTGTATGCGGGGAGATGTGCCTCCAGCTTATAATAGCATTGGTATTGCCATTGCCTCTGTGTTTATAGCAACTGAAGAGCGAATGTGCAGATAAGGACACAGTCTGGAGATAAGGGCTCAGTTTCTGCTACATTCTTCTATTATGTGTCTCAGTGTTTGTTTATGTGTGTCCATCTGAAGAGGCTGTTGGGGATGAAAGACATGGCTGTGCTTTTAACTAGGGCTGAACAATATGATAAAAAAAAAAGTCATGTTGCAATTATTTTGATTCACAATTTTAGTGCCAATGCTATTTTTTGTGCATTATAATCTTCATTTTCACTGGATTTTTTTTTTTTTTTTTTTAAATGATGATGATTTGATTTTTGCTGGGGATTGTACAAACAAACAAACATGTCTGGAGAGCATGATTTTTCACCTACGGCAAAATAATTCATTTTTAATGATATTTTTTTTCACACATTTTACCGTTAGCTATATAATAGCAACTCCTGCGATGTGGATATTGAACTTGGCCACACTGCAATTTCAACAATATTTTGATTAATTGTTAATTTGTTAATTGTTAATTGTTTGATTTGTGAAGTGTCCATCTAAGACTATGCAAATTTTTTGCCTGTAATTTAGAGGGTGCAGTCATGTACTCTTGTTTCCTGGTTGCCACTTCGGCTTTCCAAATCAGATTGCTAGAGACTTTCTCCCATGTATCCAGTAAGAGCTACTCACCACTGGCCAAAAATCACTGACGTCATCACTCTAAATTTAGCACTTTGTCTCTACACATGCCGTCGCATCGTGATGACTTTCCTTCACTTGAGCACAATAGGTTCTGATTGGATGTGAATGCGGTTGTGGACGTGGTCGAGGCTCACTGGACGTGGTGCTGATGGTTGTGTAATACTCGAGGCTCGGAGACTTGCAGGTGCATTTGCATGCAGGTGGCGGGGCTGCTGCTGCAGACAGAGTCCAAACTTTAGCAGCGTTTCTCTCAAGCCCCTAGTCCTTACTCGTCCTCCGTGTCTGTGTTTTTCTATGCCTCTCTCTCTCTGTCTCTCTCGCTCTCTTTCGCTCAATTAGATGCAGTTGTGCCAGAGTTGCACTGACTTGTGTCATTCTCCCAAATTTCCTTTGCAGCAGCGTGGAGGGTGGAAGGGAGAAGCAAGGGGAGAGAGCAGGAGAAAACAAGAGGGGAGGTGTGGGAGGGGGAGAGAGCGAGGGAGTGGTACAGTAAGATTCATGGAGAACAGGAGGGAGGAGGGTGAGGTAGGAGGGTGTTTTTGTGGCTCGGTAAGGACTTGGCAGTGTGTGTGTGTGTGTGTGTGTGTGTGTGTGTGTGTGTGTGTGTGTGTGTGTGTGTTTGTGCAGGTCACTTTCAGCCCTAGGGCTATGGGCCCATTTCACCTCATTCGCACACATCGTGAGGACTGGCAGCCTTCCTGTGTGCTTTAGGAGGTGACATTCATCCAGCACAGACACACCAAACAAATTCACACACACACACACACAAACACAGACACACACACACACACATAAGCTCCTCAGCAGAGAAAGAAGAATGCACTTGCAAGAAGTGAGAAATGAGGAGAAAGAGGAGGAGAAGGGAGGTGGAGGAAAGTTGAAGGCTGCAGTGCAGCTTGTTACGTCTGCACAGTGTGATTTGTGAAGTGCTGGAGTGACAGTCAGGAGGGTATTGTTCTCCCAAACAGGACTCTAATTAGGAGAGGTGGGATGGTTACATACACATGCTCGGTGGGAATGGGCTACGTACGCTCACACACACACACACACACTCACTCTTCATGAGTCACTAGTGGCTGTCAAAGCAGAGATCTTTCGCTCCAAGCCAATTCATCAGCGATGGTTTAGAAATAGACCAAATTGCCTTTCCTATCAGGCAGAGATTAACAGGGGAGAGATGAAATTAAAATGGCCTCAAAATGAAAACATGCAAGCGTATCACAGTTAATTAAAGAGCCTTTGCTGGTGGACATTTTCTCCTCAAAGTTTTCAGTTTGCCATATCGAAGCCTATGAGCAGAATCACTCCCTGCTGAGGCTGGGAGTGTTTATGTTTGTGCAGTATTTTCACTAATTGTAACTGTGACGCTCTCTGTGTCTGTTTCCTTCCAGAGGGACAACCAGCAGATCTGAACATCCTCATGTTTGCTCAACCTGATGACCAGGCGATGTGGCCCTGATCTCTGTTGCTCTTGCATAGCTTATTGTTAAGCAAGGCATGTTTTAAGCTCTTCTCTTCTGAACAAATTAACACCATACTTAGTTTTTTATCTATTATATTGCAATATCATTGAAGTGATAGTCATGTTTCCCTTCATACTGCACGTCTGTCATGGTCAGATGTGACAGACTTTAGCAAGAAAAGTGCATTTACCCACAGCTGTGCATGATTAATATGTTGAGATCATGGATAATAAGCACCCTATGGTCTCTATAAAGGGGCTAATTGGCCACAGCATTCCTCTCTTACAAATAATGCCATGACTCAAACCTTTTGACTATGTTATTTTGGCATATTCAAATTGAAATTTGTAGTTATTTGGAATGTACTATGAATCTCCTTTTGTGTTTAATGGTAGGATGAGACAAGTCACAGAGTCTCCAAAGTTTCAACATGGAGCCCTCTGTATGAAAGTGGGGTTCATGCTTGGGTATTGCACAAGGGAAATTAAAGAAGAAAATTTAGGAAGAAAAAAGTTTGATTGTGCTGATGTTGGGAAAGGATTGTCTTAATGCACCTTGTGATTTTGGTCTTCATTCCGTTGCTTTGTTTTTCCGTCAGATGTCAACTACAATGGAAAATGGGATGGGAGGGTCCTGGAACACGAGCAGAGAGAAAACGTACAAGAAGGTAAAAGTTTAACCACTTGTGTAAGTGCTGTACTGCACTCTGACTTGGTTTTATTAACTTCTTATGATGACTGTGAAACGGCCTCCATGATATTTGCTTTGGTTTCCTTCTGTTTAGAGTCAGTAAGTCCAAAAGACCTTTCCTTTTGAGCCCACGGCTCACATGAGACCTTTTAAATGTCTGTCCAGAGAACATAATGTTCTGACCCCTGCCAGGGCCGGCTGCCAGAGATCAGTCAAGTACTTGTCATAGTTGTTTTCTGGAGTTGTGTTTGTTTTTCACTTAAAACGTCATCGCTTAAACTACAAACGTAACTGCTATTAGGACTTCTGCAGTGGCTTCCCACATGACAAGACTTCCAGTATGTTTGTGTCTCGGCCTGTAAAAACTCTGGATTTGACAAACACAGTGTCACAGGATTTGTATTAAAATGAGCTGAAAATTATAGTGCATAGTCATTCTTTATAAACATCTAGATTTATAGTAATATAATAATAATAACCTTTATTTATAGAGCACTTTTCAAAACCACATGTGGCTAATTTTAATTTTGATGCCATATAAAAGGTCACAGTTTGACATGTGTAAATATCTTGGTAACTCCACCTTCAGTCAGTAAATCCACTTATGAGAAGAATTAAACAAAGGTCTCATACAGAGTAGGAGACGTTTGTTTCCTCAGAGGAGTATTAATAGCACCAGACCTGCCCAGACCAGACCATTTTTATTTATTTTTATATCTTTGACTTGACTTTGATTAGGTTGATCTTATTTATGTTTTAGAATGCATCTAGTAGTCGCACCAGCAAAAGCCTGGTATTATAGCTTTGCCGATCTCTTCTATGTGTGCATCCAGACGACGTCATCAGCCCTGAAGGGGTCCATTCAGCTGGGTATCGGCTACACTGTGGGCAACCTGACGTCCAAACCTGACAGAGATGTCCTCATGCAAGACTTCTACGTGGTGGAGAGTGTCTTTCTACCCAGGTAATCACTCACTTAAATTAAACACGGGACATATTCATACTTAGGCATGTAGCTGTGAATTTCATATGAAATGTGATTATATGTTTGCTTTGCAGCGTTCTTTTACACTGTGACTTGCTTGTGCAGCAGCAGCATACACAGTGCCACAGACAGGAGAGGCAGACTTTTATATAAACCCAAGGTCACTGGACTACAAAAGGCACTGAATCAGAGAGCTGCTTCATAAAAGCAGATTGCATGTAGGTGGTAACAAGCTGCTACAATCCCCTGACTCTGCAATGCAAATGACTGCAAAGGGAACAAAGACTAAGCTTGTCCTGTCTGCCTGCTCAAATAGGACCTGCTCAAATATTGTACGTCTGGATCTTGTGTGGACAAAAAAAAGGTTAAAACTATTTTGTGTTTAATCCTCAATAGAAGCCTCATGATACAGTGCTTAAATTATATTATCAATTCCAAAGAAGTGAGGCTGTTACCAGAAGCCATAAACATAATAATTGTGAATTTGCTCGCCTGCGTCATGATGCCTGGATAAAACTATTGTGGTGGATTATCCTGCCAAGAACATTAAGATCGGCTTACGGTGCGCCTCTTACTGCCAGAGAGCAACACATGCGTCACTCGGTGACCACATTGTCATCTTTCTGTTGACTTCACAGTTACAACATCAGCTCAAAGAAATATTTTACGCAACCCAAAGCTGCACCCAAACATATGTAAGCATAGAACTGCTTAGATGCATAGATGTTACCCACTAACAAATTAAGTGTCTGTGTTAGATGTCATCATTTGATGTTTGATGTGCGGATGGACTGATGTAACGATAAATAGCTCCTTGTCTTTTTTAAAAAGTAGGTTTATGTTAAGCCCAGTATCACTGTTTACAGCCTTGAAGGACTTTATATGCCCACATGTTGAAAACAAAACAGCATGACACCCTCTGACTTAATTCTCATAGCGGGCAAGAAATAACTCCCAAAAAAAAAAAAAAAAAAAAAAAAAAAAAACAGATGGAACAGGGCCAAAAACAGAAGAAACAGGAAAAATGATGGATGTTTGGGTATATTTTATGAAACAACAACAACAACATCAACAACAGCAAGAAGGAGTTCTACAAATGGACATCAGTACTAATTAAGAAAACAGACTTAAAGAATAATTTTTCTGTTAACACTGATGGATGACTCCAGTCTGATGGGTCACACAGAGAGAGAGAGAGAGAGGGAGAGGGAGAGAGAGAGAGAGTCCTACCAGGAAATGCTCTCTGTGGTTTCACCTTGAAATTGAGCACCAGGATATGCAAACTTTGTATGCTTTATGCAAACCCTGGCCTTGGCACGCACGCTGGCCTGTAATCACCAGCAACAACTAAACAACACTCCTTTCTAGGTGTTGGCTATACGCTGATGACTGTCAATTACCTGCAATAGCTTTCTGGGACAGTGAAGCACTGAATGTGAACAATTGCAGGCGAGGTTCTTACATCATCCTTCATCATCTGCACCCAATGTGAAGTCTTTCCACATAATGAAACAGTTATTGTTGTCTTCCACAGGCACCTTTTCACTGGGGAAAGATTTTGCAAACAAGTGATAAACGCTGCATGTCGCATTACCCGAAACAAGACGATCACAAAAGACACAACAAAAAACATAATCATCGGTGGAGGAGAATGAAATATATTATGTCTGTCTTCTAATATAACCATTCTCCTCTCTCATGCTGTTTCCTGCAAATGTTCTGTCCTGCTTTGTAGCACACAAACACAACCCCCTCTTTTGTCTCTCCCAGACGGGAGAGTATGCTGAGCGCGCGGCTGAGTGACGGAGAGCTCTCAGATGCTTTTATTACCTCCCTCCCTCTCACCACTTTGCTGCATCTCTTTCCTCTTTTTCTTGATGTTCCTCTCCAGAGATTTTTCGGTGTTTGTCCTGTCAGACTAGTTTTGGATGGCGGGACATCTCAGAGTGCGTTGGGACTCCCATGCCTGCGCTCTGCATGTTCCTTTGTGCAAATATCTCCCAACAGCACAGCAAGCACGCATCCTCACACAGGCCGACACACACACACACACGCTTGCCTGATTTTAATGAATGAAACACTTCCAGGTGATGCTAAATGGTTCCCATGTGAGGCCTATTTTACCATTATGGACTGTAATGCCGTGCAGCTGTAAATAATTGCTCCCTGCCCACACACGCTAAACAGAGCAGATTTCATTCAGGAGTAATCACAGGTATAGTGTTACCAGACTGTATCCCATTACTGAACACAACACCGGTACATAACAACACAGTAGCCTCCTTCCCCAGAAAACAATCCAAAATCTCACACTATTACCTAGATTTAGAGCTGCCCTGGAAAACAAAAACCTTCATTAGCCCACTTCTCTTAGATTTGGGGGTCAGTGGGATTGATGTTGATGAAGGACTTAGCATCAGACGCTGTTAAGGCCCGCGTCATCATGTCCAGGTTGCTTACAAAACAGGCTCAGTGTGTGTTGGAGCTGTGCCCACCTGAGAATGTTCCACATGACAAACAAGCCAACAAAAATATAGGTGATTTTTTTTTTCCATTCTTCCTTTTCTTTTTCCTGTTCCCCTTTTTGCCCCCTGAGCGACAGGCTCATGTGTTTGGTATTGTCCCGATTCAGTAATCAGAGCCATCCTCTGTCTCCAGGCGTGCAACTCTATACAGGCCAGTGTGTTGCTACAATACTGCTTCCTCTGGGTTCCCAAAGATTACTTTACTGAAGTCTGTTCTCACAGAGGGGGGGTCGCATTACTGTTACACTTAATGGAGGTCAATAACCCAGATGGACAGGCAGGAATATTAGGTGCTAGAACCCAGTTTTTCTTCTGTTGTGGTCTGTATGTGTTTGTTTGGTTAGAGGATGCCTGTCTGGTTCACTAATATCTTATGTTGCACTTAAATAATATTGAAGGTTTCCTCCAAAGCTCCCTCCTTTGGAGTAGCGTGTCTAATCTTCCGTTTTGTCTTACTGCTTGGTTTTGCATGACAAATATCAGTGAGGGGAGCAACTTGACGCCAGCACATCACTACCCAGACTTCCGCTTCAAGACCTACGCCCCGCTGGCCTTCCGCTACTTCAGGGACCTGTTCGGCATCAAACCAGATGACTACCTGGTAAGACTGGGCCCTGTCAGCTCTAGCTGAGATGCGACAGGGTGTCCCTACCCCGTCGACAGTCATGCTGCTGAGCTTGTCTTCTCATTCAGTGCTGATGATTGGGTTAAAATGCATTAATAATATAATTAGAGTCATAACATAGTTTGATTTATCTTAATCAGAGAAAGGTCATGATCACTGTAGGCATATTTAAATCAACTCACTTAGATTTGTGCTCAATCGGCTCTTTTTTTCAGACATTTAAACACTATTAGGTTTCAGTGTTAGAAAAAGAAACTTTTTTTCATACATATTCTGCAACATCAAATAGAAAATATATAGTTAATATAATTTTACTCACATTTCCCTATAATTCAGGAGGACATATTTGATATTATTGGACATCTTTGGGTCGCCACTAGATTTTAGAATAGAGGTCTCTGGGTTCGAACAGATTTCTGCCGCACAGTGTGCATTTTTAATGACAAACCCACTGATGGCAGGACAGGCAAGGTTGAAGAGATTAAAGTGTGCATACCAAAACCCAGATAATAAGCAATATGTTTCTTTCATAAAAAAATAATGCACAGTATATAATGATAATAATTAATCTGGATAATGTCACTTCAATCAAGATGCTCTGTACATCACAAAAATAAAAGAAAAATCATTTGGACAAATTGTCAACTTATGTCATTCATCGGATGTCAAGACGGCTGCAGGGTGAACGTGTTTACATGACATCCTTCTCTGAGTAAAGTTACCTCACAAAAACAGCGGGTGAAATCAACGCTACCTTGTGCCATGTCAGTGCGTTAATGGCTTTATGCTTTAATCCGGTTATGCAGAGTATTGTGTGCATTGAAGCACCCAGTGAGATGGAGAAAGCAGACTGCTCTCTCGCATATTCTAATTCTTATTTTATATCAAGCCTGTCAATTGAGAATGAATTCTTACAGAAATATGGCAGATATTAAGAAAACCATTCCACCCGTGAAGCGCTAATGACCTGAGACTTTGATTGTCTTCCTCATGAATTAGTTCCCACTGACTGGCTTTGAATATTCTGGTCGGTGTGTACTTAATCGTGAAGGAATTCAACCGTGCTTTTTATAGAGCAAGCGGGCTGGTCGTGCCACGCCCCGGCTGGGCAGGAGAATGTAAAGGAAGCATAACATCGCAGAGGTGGAGGTTTCTGAGCTAATGACTGAGCAAACTGAGCACGTCCTTTTTATGAGGGGTTTAATTGGCTTCCATGCTGAATGGAAACAGCAGATGATTCCATGGTTTCAGAGAGAGAGAGACTGAGAGAGAGAGAGAGTACTGTTTTTGAAGGATTTACCCGGCTGATTGAGCTCCTTCATGTCTAATACCGCTTAGCAGACATATTCAAAGAACACACTCATTTCTAACACAGGTACACAGATCTGCATGCCTGTGTCTCGCCCTTAATGTTTCAATTCACTGAGGAACATCTCGCCATCACACTCATCCCAATCCTACACATAAGGTTCTTGCTCGGAGCAAATATTGGATTTTGGTTAATCTTGTTACAGCTTCATCATGTTATGTTGCCGTTTTCCTATTTTCCCCTCTGCCTCCGAGGCATTCAGCTACCCACCACCAGCTGCGTTTTTGCCTTTTGAATGCTAAATTCATTTTTGCATAACTGAGAGACAAAAGGCGCCAGAAGAGAGACGGAGATAAAATGCACTTCAAGGCAGTAGAGGAGGGATGACATAGGACACAGCAGCTCAGAGGATGTACTCTTGATTGATGCCCTTGAGGTGATGATGAATTCAGTCAGGCAGAGGCCGCAGCAGTCTAATTACAAGAGAGAGAGAGAGAGAACACACACACACATGCACACATGGTCTTGCATACAAATGCAAATAAACTGCGGATATGTTTGTGCTGGCAGCTCAACGTGACTGCAGACGGCCATCAGTCTCTGGGGGAGTGAGCGAATGCCTCCAGTCTTTCTCTCTGTCCTGTGACCATGTTGCTCTCATAACGCTCCGATTAACATCTGAAACCTGCTATTCGCTCCGCTACTCCCCGCCACACTTTGATTCCCACGCTGGGATGTTTCCAAGGCCTGTGTACATGAAAGTTGTTCTTGATGTGTTCTCTGTGAATGAAAGCCGTGCTTTCACCTTTTCACCATCCCCAGTGTTCAAATAAACCTCACCAAGGAGATTTTGTTTTTTGCTGTTGTAACTTAGCTTGCGTGTCTCTCTGTAAGCAGAATAGCACAAAATCGTAGGGACAGATTTCAATGAAATTTTGTGAACAAAAAAGCCTTGGGCCAAGGAACAATTGATTTGATTTTGGTGGTTATTTGGATCTGGAGTTTCCCTCCCGCTTTGATAAACATTGTTTTTTGGTTGTTTTTTTTTTTTGATAGTATTGGATTCCATGGACATGTGAATCATGCATGAAACCAGAAAAATAAAACAATTTTCTGAATAGGACCTGATGCCACCCACACTCATGCGGTGCTGTTTTCTTCTCTGAATGCAGAATAAACAACAGATGTTTGTGGGGTTTTTTTAGTTTGTTGTAAATAAACTTAGTGATTTGATTTTTGTTTTGGACTATTGCGGCTTTTTGCGTGTCCTGTGTAAGTCAGTGTGCCTTGGGCTGTTGATGTTTGTGTAGTTGTTTGTTTGTATTGTGACCTCTGCCTCTTATTGTGTGTGTGACGCTAACACAGTTTGTTTTATGGTGTCGCTCCCTCAGTATTCCCTGGTGAACGAGCCTCTGATCGAGCTGTCCAACCCAGGGGCCAGCGGCTCTCTCTTCTACCTGACCAGTGATGATGAGTTCATCATTAAAACCGTCCAGCACAAAGAGGCCAAGTTTCTACAGAGACTACTGCCTGGATACTACATGGTGAGACTCAGAGTGAATCCACAATCTGTACTGGATCTCAAATGTTAATGTCTCTGCAAACGTTCAAATTTATCTCTTTAAATCAATGATAATTAGATTCGAATTAGATGTGTTTCAGGGTTTTTTAATTAGCATGTATCATCATGTGTGTGTGTGTGTATGGTGCAGTAAGGTAACACTCTAAAGCCATCACCATACTCTGCTGCTGCAAATGTTGGAAGTATCAATTGGCTTGTTGAGTCGAAACTTGGTCAGCATAGAGTTGTTGCAGTATAAACCGTATTACCCATCACAGATGCTGTTATATTTGAATTTCAACACAGCAGGAGATGCTCAGGAATATTTGATGTAGTTCAACGCCATGGAGCGACAGTGTGCAGAACATTACAGATGTCATCTTAGAGAAGCCTTTATTTGGTCAAATGCATGTATTTATCAATTTTTTTCCCAATGCCTTTAAACATGACTCAGCAAATCAGACGTGAGGACCAGAAATGTCTCTTTCATAGCAGATTTTTGTCATCAAGCCCATGATGTTTGAAATCTCTTTTCTGGAGATTCTGAAGTTATTGAGGATGAAAGTGATCCATGTGTATGAAATAATCTCTTTGTGTTTTGATGCTAGTCACTATTATATTGGCAGTAAAGCCCAACCTGACTCATGCTATCATGTGCGGGTCCTGTTCACGCCCACAGAACCTGAACCAGAACCCACGTACGCTGCTGCCTAAATTCTACGGCCTGTACTGCATCCAGTCTGGGGGCATCAACATCCGCCTGGTGGTGATGAACAACGTGCTGCCGCGCTCCGTCAAGATGCACTACAAGTACGACCTGAAGGGATCCACCTACAAGAGGCGAGCATCCAGGAAAGAGAGAGAGAAGGCCTGTCCCACCTACAAAGACCTGGACTTCCAGGACATGCACGAGGGCTTGTACTTTGACGCGGAGACGTACAACAACCTGATGAAGACGCTGCAGAGAGACTGTCGGGTAGGCGTGCATGCACATGCGTAGGCACATGTTCACTGAAGTCTCGGCTTATTAGTCAGACACCGTCTCTGAACCAGCAAGGTCATACCACAATAATGGAATTGCCGTCATCAAAGCATAAGTGCAACAAAGGAAGCCATTCAGCAAACAGGGAATCTGAGATTCTTCAGCGCAGATATAACCAGGTTGTTGGCTCTGGCGATCTTTCCGTTTATTTTTAAACCAGATCAGATATCACCCTTATCAGATCAGACGTGGCTCCTCTTTTTGTCTCGAAGGCCAGCTCTGCAGTATTCCCATACCTTCATTCATTCCTGTCCTAAAATGGTGGACTTTTGTGTGGCGTCGCCCCACATGGACATCAGGTCATGTGCCATATCAGAGGGCAAGAGGGGTGCAGATTGCATTTGACATGGGAAAACATCGAAGTGAGGGGATTTATCTGTCTTTGGGAAATCAGCAACCTTTCCCCCCTTTTTCATTTAGCTGATTGTGGAAATATGTGCAGCCACACATGAAGCTGTACGAGTTTGCCACATAGCACAGTAGTTCAGGACAGTGTATGTGTGTGTGTGCCTCTTATACTGGGCAAAATATTTTGAGAAGTGGGTGCTTACTGTCTGCAGTGTGTTTCCACTGCACGTTTAGTTAAAAGCTCCCAGGCACTTGCTCCTCGCTACCCCGTACTCTGTCCTGCCCACTCTGCCTCTGCCTACATGACAGCTCTCCCAAACACTAAATGTGATTAAGACATGATCCTGGTGGCGTGAGAGACTAAGAGCTCGGTCCAAAGATAGGCCTCCAATCTATGGCTCGAATTCTTCTCCATTTCAGAGCAGGGGCCAGCAGATTGTCCCGGCTAATCTAAGGGAATTCGTTTGCTATTGTTCAACAGGAGACGTGAGCCATGCTTTAGTGATCTGCTAGAGAGTCACGAAACCAGACCAGGTTACACAAAACGGGTTACCTGAAATGGTACAGAGGCTTCAGCATGCAATATCTATGCTGTCATTCACTATTTTCATGTGGACAATGTGGGGAAATTCCTCAGGAGTGTGTCAGGCAACTTGTTTGTGAACAAAAGATAGTAGAAACTTGAAAAACCCTCTGAGGTGATGAGGCAACATGTGACTTTTCTTTCTTTTTTATTTTTACCTCTATTTGTTTTTGTGATGGCTCACTGCATCACAGGCGAGGAAAAAGCCTTGAGGCTTAAAAAAAAAAAAAAAAAAGACAAGAAACATATCATTTCTAAGTAGGTTACATTCCATTGAGGGTTATGTCACTTTGTGAATTTTTGTGATTTAACCTCATTTTTACCAGACACAAGGCTTGTTTTTCGCCTCCAAAATAACAAGAATGGAGATATTGTACCTCTGAGGCCTAAAGGCTATTTGTGAGGATACTGAAAATAATCCCAGAAGTAGACTCAGTGAACCAGTAGGCACACAGTAGCACTAGTTACACTTAACGATGGACTGATAAACAGTAACAGTGAAATATGAGACAAGAAGATGGAGTAGACATCGTGAAAAGTTAATCCTTTAGTTTGGATCCCATGCTCAGTCACATGCTTACACAGTGACATTTCTACCGTCTCTATCATCGGGACAAATCAAATTTCATTATGAGATAATGTGGGTGATGATAACATGACTTCAAGGCGGTGGTTTAGTAGTATTTTCGCTCTCATGGTGGCTGATTAATGATGTGGTTTAGAGCAGGCCAGTGGAATACTTTATGCCCAAAGTCCCCTGTGTTGTAATCCGGTTTGTTCCACTTGACATGCAGTATCTGCACAACACACTTGCTCTCTCTCTGTCTTTCTTTCTCTCTCTCTCTTTCTCTCCCTCCCTCATACACACACACACACATCTGCAGCCTCATAGAGAACCCTCCACTCTGACATTTAATGTGGGCTCTGACCTTGACGTGGCGGGATGTGTGGATCAGTGCATTAGAGGAAGGAAGACTTCCTGCTGGGCGCTGCCAACCTGTCAGACCAGGCAACCCGTCACAGTCTCATTCAGCTAACAACTTAATGGCTTCCATTACACCGGCCTCAGCTTAATTGTTAACAATTTCTAGTGTGCGGGAATAGCAAAAATCTTGATGGGTTTATTGCCAAACTTCGATTGCTTACGTATGGGATGGAGTTAGATGTAATGAACAGCGTGATGCTGCGGGTATATTTAGGCCTGTTAGGTAACAGTCCACCCTTTGTGAGTGTGTGTGTGTGTGTGTGTGTGTGTGTGTGTGTGTTTTCATGGTGTTTGGTCTTGATGGCCACTGAGACAACCTTCTCTTCTCTTCTCTTCTCTTCTCTTCTCTTCTCTTCTCTTCTCTTCTCTTTAGTTGTTGCTCTTTAGTAGGAGACTTGTCAGTGGAGAGGCAACGATGAAGAGGGGATTACTGTAAAATGGCCCCTGCTGTTGGAAGCCTTAAGCTTCTCTCTCTCTCTCTCTCTCTCTCTCTCTCTCTCTCTCTCTCTCTCTTTCTCACACACTCACACACACACACACACACACACTGTACCTCACTCTTTCTAACCCTCAATTCTTCAGGATGATTTTCTTCCTCGTAGTAAAAAAAAATCCCAGTTGAGAGAAATCATTAGCTATCAAGAACAAACTGCAACTCCACTATCTATGTCCACTATCCTGAAATTTGCTGTTTTACTACTGGAGAAAAAAAATCCTTTTTTTTTTTTTACTTTTGAATAACAAGCTTGGACATTCCTCAGTCCTCGGGAACATCTTCCTTCTTAAATGTTTTCTTTTTAATGTTTTGTTAAGCAGATTACGGCCAGAGTCACATCCTCTCCTCCTGCTAACTCAGTGCTTCCTTAATGTTTAAGCTGACAACACACGTGCGCACACACATCACGAATATGCTCATGCATACCACAGTTATGCAGTGACTGAGAAGCCTCTACTTTGTGTGTGTGTGTATGTGTGTCTAAACACTTATAGGCTATGTATATATAGGCATTGAGTGTATTTCTATATGTATAAGACTTTGGAGCAGCAGCTGGTAGAGACCCTGTTCTCTTCGGTTTGTTTTTGTCATGGCTTCCTGCCCTCGCCTCCTGAGCAGGAAACAAAATGCCCTCTAAGCAGAATTTCTGTCCATTTCCATGAGTAAGCAGCTAACCTCTCGCCCCAGGAGAGCGCTGCAGGACCAGGACACGCAAGAGGGGGCAGCAGAAGGGAGGTGACACAGGGTAAGAGAGGCGGAGGGAGCAAGGAAGTAGCTGCAGGGGGCACTGAGAAAAGAGTCAAGGGAAGGGGATGTGAAACAGGGTCCAGTGCTTTCCCAGAAAAATGTTCTTGGTGGGGTAGCACCATCATTTTTGGCCGTTGTATGACACTGAAACACTCACATGCCCTCGCTCCTTACAAGAAAAGGGGAAGAGGAGGCAGAGCAGAGGGTTTCAGACTGAGGTTGGAAGGTAATCATGGAGGATATCTCTGCTATGTGGGTTGCTTTGAGGGAAATGTAGGGTACGCTCTCTTCCTTGCTGGTCTTCTCTCTCCTTTCCCCTCTCCGTCACTCAGCAGCTCCCCCGGTACTCTTCAAATGCCAAAACAACTGAGGACATTAATAATCCATGTACAGAGAGAGAGCGTTAGAGTGCGTTCATAGTAGGAGAGTGTGTGCGTGTGTGTGAGTGTGTGTTTGATTTGTAACAGAGAGCAGCATCACGTCCCTGTTGTGCTACTGTTACTGTGCAGCAGCTGTCTGGCAGACGGAAATAATAATGATAGCGATGCTGATGATGATGTCAAGCTGTTGTGACAGTTTTGCTCACAGTACATTTGGCAGCGGAGGTCTCCTCAGCGCGCGGGGGGGCGACCCCAGCTGAACTCCATCAACATGCTTTTACTGCTCAATTTCAGCATTCCCGGAATAGGAATTCAATAATCTAATCTAATATCCGAGTGGGAACGTAAACAGAAAGGTTTAGACAGCGCAGCCAGGTGCGGAAAATAATGTGTTGCATAGCAGCCAAGGCTCCGTGTAGCTAAACATACACTGCCATGTCCTTTATAGTTGCCCCTCCTTAGCCATGTGATGCTGTTACAACAATGGCCTCTCTCACTCGACTGAAGAAAACCAAGAGACTGATCTGACTTGCAAAAGTCAGTCACAACACTTTCCTAAAAAACATCCACTACACTGCATCATTGTTGCTGTATTTTACACAGAACATCTATGTCTAATTGTACAGGTTGTAAAATTGTACAAATAAGCGTATATTAAGCTATTGAATATGAATACAGCTTGTGCATAGGGTTATATTAAGAATACAATCTGTGGATGTGGTGTAACCCAGGCTCACTCCTGCAGACAGGAGGTTATTCATGAGAAAATAACACGCTGATGACATGCCGGTGTATATACAATTACTGCTGGATGAAGGAGGACAGTGAAGCCCTGTTCACATTAGCACTGGGGCTTGAAACCCACAGTTATTAACCTTGAACCGGGGTGATTTGCGTGTCCGTACACACAAATATTTAGAAGATTGAGAGCACTTGCTTGTATGAAGTTATAGGACTCGCTCCTGTATTTTCAATTATATCACTGAGCATCAGCTACAGGTTATCATGTCACGTTCTCATGCATGCACATATGGTCAGGTTCATTTGCATAGTACCAAGAATTACACTGGAGATGGAACTTCCTGTTTGCAGCAGGGCTTGGCACTACTAGCTGTCACTTAAAAATCGCCTGTGAGCTGGACCAGATTAAGCTCTAAAATGAGGAGCGACAACCGTCTTTAGCTCTAATGTGAACAGGACCTGAGAGTGCATCACAGCAGGCTCCTCACACCGCAGTGCAGCAAGAGTTTCTCAAAAGTACTCTGAGAACAAGCAGAAAGAGAGAGAGAGAGAGAAAAAAACTTTTGAAACTGTTTTCCTTTGAGTTAGTGATTACTTTAAAGGACATTTTGATAGATGTTTAATTAAAATAGGAGCATTTGATTTTGGAATATCAGCAAGTTTTAGCAAGATACAGGCTGTTATTCACAAAAATGTGTTACCTCCTTCGTGTCTGGAAAAGCCCAAATTTATTATCTAATATGTTAACTGATAGCAGGTTGTCCTCATAAATGAACAGTACTTGCTTTTGAGGAGTGGGCCCCCAAATGCTCGCAGTGTGTGGTGTGTGTGAAACCACAAGGGATGGATAATTGCTCCAGCACAAACAACAGAGCCGTATGAAATCTGGATGCGGGCGTATGTCTTTGAAGCTGCTCAGAGAGTGCGATCCTAACTGCAGTCAGCACATAAACGGTTATCAGTGCTGTAGCTGAGCTGAAAAAGAAGTGTGAAGAGGCTCTCTGCTCTGTCTTTTTCAGCACACACACGCTGTTTTCAGAAGCTGCCAGTGTATTAGTGTCACGGCAAAGTGGGGCATGCCAGCCGGCACTAGTGGGGAGCTCTACAGCCCCACTGGCACGGAGAGAGATGGGTGTGGGAGGACGGAATATGCTGGAAAACATCAAAGATTTGTTTAAGGATTGTTGGGATTAGCCTTTCCTATTCACGTAAAGCTGTGTTAAGCTTCGGGAATACAGTGTTGTGTTTGAAATGAGATTGTAGGAGGAGTTGTTCAGGTCAGGATTCAGTTGAACACTTACACCCTGATATCCTGTTGCTTCAAGGCAGAATCCTAGACTTGAACATAAAGTTGCACATAAAGAAATATCTGCAGTAAACCGCAGAGAGGGTGAAAGGGAATGCGTCCCCTCCTATAACTTGATGCACAAACAGCCCCATAAATGCAGCTGTTTTCTTTGTGCTGTGTTCGATTGTTTGCCTGGGAAAGCTGGGGCCAGCACAGCCAGTAATGGCCTTCTGTAGGCAGCCTGGTGTGTGTGGCTCTATTCAAAATGGCTGCTGTTTGAATAAGCTGGGGGAGTTCGAGCGAACCGATGCAAATCGTTGATATGGAAAAGGCAAAGCTCAAACAAAAGCCCAAGTGTTTGTTTGAGTCCGTCATTATGTCTCCTTTGTGTGTGTGTGTGTGTTTGTGTGTTTGTGTGTGTGTATGTGTGTGTGTTCTGTTGGTCATACAGAAAGCACTGAAACAACAGCTCATGCAACGCTTACATAATTTACAGCTAATAAAGTGACTTGTGTGAATGCGTCTCTTTTGACCCTGTATTGCAAATGAGTGCTATAAAAGCTAAGAGGAAGGTGCAGGTGGTCTTTTATTTTGACATGTGTTACCTTTATTTTGACTTCTACTATATTTTGACTATATTACTATTTTAATATTTTGTCCTACAGTCTTCATTAAAACAGGTCAGTGTCATCTGGAGTCTTTGTCACTGCTCTCTTGGACTGTTCTCTCAAGTTTAACGCTGATTTGTTTGTTTGTTATTGCCTCTAATCCTCTGGGCGTGGAAACACGTTTATTTATGGTTGAAAGGGAGAATACGCTGTAGGGGTTTCCATGACGATAATGGTGAACATACCAGTGGTTTTAGTCACCGCGTTGTGTTTGGGTGTTTCTCGTAAGGAGAGTCTTTCCATCATGCTTGCCTAACATGCACCTTCCTCCTCCCCTCCTGTTTATCAGCCTTTTTTCAGCTGATCATATCTGGTCACACGCACACACACACACACATTCATACTCACACACACACACAGAGACTCAAACACACACTCATACTCACACACACAGAATGCTGGCAGACATAGGCAGGCAGGCAGGCAAGCTGCCAGACAGCCTGATGGAGGGAGTTTGCTGACAGAGGATTTGATGGGACTTGGATGAGTTTTGATTCCTGTTTTCCAATTAAAGGGAATTAGGGAGCTGAAGTGTCAGAATTGCATCAGAAAAAGCAGATTGGCAGAGCTAACTAGCTTCCTCCTCTGCCTGTCTGTTGACTCCTGCTCTGTCTCTTCACTCCCCCTCATAAACACAAACATTCTTCATCTCAGCCAAAATCACCTAAGAATAAAAAACCAAGGAAACGGAAAAGGCACCCTTTTCCAATCTAGGTTATAAGGTAAGCACCCACCATTAGAGGTCTGAGTACCTGACTGTGACCCTGGCCCCGTTCCCAAATCCAAAGGACACCTCTCTCTGTCTCTCTCTCCCTCCCTCTCTCTCTGGCGATGGCTCTGTTTGAGAAGGGAGGAGACACAAAGTCGGAGAAGCCCTGGGAAACTGGGCAAAAGGCTCCTTAAACAGGTCAATGTGTAACACTTGGCTCACTATGGAGAAACACCTTGTTTATTTAGCTCTAGAGAGAGATTTCCTTTTGGAAACTCCTCTCTGGCCTTTGAGGCGCCACAACATGTTGGATGACGAGAGAGTTTGGTGGGGGAAAAGGTGTTTTTCTCAGTATATCGTAACATTGCTGTATTTTCCGTAGGTGAGCTAATGGTAAAGCATCCGGTCTTGTGGTACGCAAGCTGGTTTTGAGGAGAATAATCCTTTCAGTGTTTACTTGAGAAACTTGCTCTTAAACCTGCAATCAGCCATTCAAGAAGCTATTAACAGTCCTGACACTAACCTGTGTTTTATGGACACTTTTGTACCCCTAATTATATAAACCAATACCAAATTGCTAGGTCCGGCCATTTTGCTGTTTTCTCTCTTTGTTGTCAAATTCGAGATTGGATTGTAGCCCCGTCCTCTTCACCCTCTCGCCTCTTCAGTTTCATTTAAAGCGTCTGTGAAACATCACATTCTGCAGATAAATGTGTCCAAGTTTTCGATCAATCATGCAAGAGCCTCTGTCGTGGCAATCAGCACTGTGGTGACAGAAAAGGTTCATTCAAAGGCTGTTTACCTTGTTGCTGTTTCTGCAGTTTCACCACATTTTCAAATGAGGGATCAGAGACAAAATAATCCAAGTCATTCAACAGGAGCCCTGTGAGAGTGAAATGTGTCTCTCATTTCCATCCAAAAAAACATTTTTTTTTTCGCCTTACCTTCCGTTTTGTACAACTGATCTACTGTGAACCGGGAAGCAGGACTGACCGCGTGTTTACAAATGGAGTTTGAGCTCTCAACACCTTATAGCAGACTTACTGCAGCTTCAAGTGCAGATCATAGAAAACATGAAGTCATATTACAGAATTTTCAGCTTGCGTTGTTAAAGGAACAGTTCACCTAAAATACAAAACAGATATTTTTCCTCTGCAGTCTATCTGGATAGCCTCCTCTGTCTCCCCTCTGTGTACAGTCTGCTGGTTCGTCAGCAAAAAATACTTCTCAGTGAAACTCTTCATGTCTAAGGGATATGGATGTTATTTTTTTTGACACAGAAGCTGCTGTTGAGGTTTTCACATGTAAATTTTCAAACGTGAGCTCCAGCCCCGTTGTGCTGGGATGCAAGGAGACAGGAAAGAGTATGGCCTCGCAGAATCACACAGCAACTACGTGGACGGATAGATTACACTGGGGGGAAGTGGGAAAATATCTTCTGTATACCGGGTGCTCTTTATCATGCACACCTGCTGTGACAGTCATTGCGGTTAAGTTTGATTCTGATTTTGGAGGAACAATGCATTAAGCTTGCAGAGATCTGTGAACCCTGATGGATCTGTGATTCCCTTTAGGTGCTGGAGAGCTTTAAAATTATGGACTACAGTCTGCTGCTGGGTGTGCACGTCCTGGACCACAGCCAGAGGGAGGGGGGCGAGCCCGGCCAGGCGGGGGGTGACGGGAGAAGGCCTGTGGGTCAGAGGGTCCTCTACTCCACTGCCATGGAGTCCATCCAGGGCGACGGCAAGGCTGCTGAAGCCCTCACCACAGATGATACGTGAGTTGGCTCAGCTGTTGGGAAAACACTAAATATCCACATATATTCGGGCCTTTCTTTTTGTCTGTGTCTCTCTCCTCCCCAGTCTGTCTCTCCCACATGCACGGCTATACAATAATGTCCTTATACCTTGTGTGCTCAAACGGTGTAAACAGGAGGTCAGGCCTGTCATATAACCATAGCTACACAAACACAGCCACTGTTCTGCATGTTTACAGCCATACACATGAATGCAAATATTTTAAGTGCCGCCGTCACAGACGTTATTGCATGTGAGCAGAACATTCCAGTTCGAGGTAGAGATCAAACAGCGACTTGCGGATACTTTGGACTGTCTGTTAAAGTGTATGCTGTATATTCTCTGACCGGATCTGTTGGTTTTCTCTATTCTAGGATGGGTGGCATCCCTGCCAAAACACACAAAGAGGAAAAGCTGCTTATCTTCCTGGGTATCATAGATATTCTACAGTCATACAGGTACAGTATATATGGCAGCCTCACCTCATATGGCTTAAAATGAGGTGAAACGGGATGTTGTAAACACAAAAAAAGATGTATTTTTTTGCTGGTATACACTTGGAATTTACTTGTTGTTACTCAGCAGCATGCAGTGCAATATATGACACCAGAGAAATAGAGGGAATGCACAGTAATAGTCGAGTATACGGCGTGACAACACGGCATGACTCTTTGAGATTAACGGCTTCCCTTGACGTTTTTGCTTTGACCCGGCCTTATATGTTGAATTATGTCTCCACACTGATGGAAAAAATAGTGAGTGTGCTGCTAAAAGGACTGGAGAATCTATCCACCACCATTTAAGTGAACACAGTGGCCTATCGCTCTTCTTTATCCACACATTGATTTTGTGTCCTGAGAAAGAAGGAGAGAAGAGAGAGTGAGAGGGAGAGAGAGGTCAAGTAAAAGGGGAGGAAACCTTTGGATTATCAGTTTTTCAAACTTCTGGAGGTTTTAAAAGGTGCACACAAATCATTGTCAGCCTGGCTGGTCAAGGCTCAGACAAACAGAGTCAGGTGGGTGAATAGGCCCAATTGGTCCAATCTACTTATCTTGTCTTTTTTTTTTTTTTTTTTTTTTTTTTTTTTTTTTTTTCCTCTGGTAGCTTGCGTAACCTGACCACAGACCAAGACCAACCATAAAACCTAAATGTTACATAACTTAAAACATGAAGGTATTTTCTGTTTAAAGTAGTATCTGTTGAGCCAAGGCGGAAAAGGGAAGCATCTGAAGTTTGATCAGGCAGAGAGGAGGAGGGTGAGTTGTTGCGTAAGTGGACATGTTGTCACAAGGCCTTTTGTTTTATTTCTCCTCAGGTTCATTAAAAAGTTGGAGCACTCATGGAAAGCCCTGGTGTACGATGGCGTAAGTCGATAGGCCACACAAATCTGATACCAGTGTCTGTATGAATGCACCATTCATCTGGACACATTCTCTCTTTAATCTCCTGTGACTGTCGAGTGAAAGCCTGGCATTTTCTCCCCATCTGTCCTCAGGACTCTGTCTCGGTGCATCGGCCCGGGTTTTATGCCAACCGCTTCCTCAAGTTCATGAGCACAAGGGTCTTCAGGAAGACTCAGCGTAAGTCAGCCTCTTGATAATTATCACACATGCCAAGTATGTTGAAAGGAAAGGAGGGGGAGGGGGGAGAGAGAGTGGCAAAGAGGTTGTACCGGCTGCAAAATAGGGTAAATCAGTAATCACTTCATTGTGGCACGGTTTAGCTGACACCATAAATAAGCTAGGTGGCAATCATGTGGATGTGAACAGGATATGCTTGCCTCAGAGTTTTTATTGTCTTCCATCGCTACACTGTTGGGGGATTCGTGCGTCACTGTAAATACATGTCGTCGATGGCTGTTATGTTTTTTGTTAGGTCAGGAATAATGTTTCACGGTGCTGTCTCTCCTCCCGATCATTTGAAGGATTTTATTGTCTGCCTATTATCACAGGAGTTGTCCTCCTTTAACTAGCTGTTGTATAAGCGGCTGAAACACACAGAGCATTGTTGGCAGTTATGTGGCGTTTGATTAAATTTTCGGATTAAACAACCGACTTTTGTTCAGGGGAATTAAGGGCTTCAGTGATGAGGGTTATGTGTAGCTGCTCATTCGGGATAAATCGGGCTTGTTATGTGGAAACCCAGTGAGTTATGCTGAAATGTAAGCACACATCCTCACTTATGCACCACTGAGGTGGATAAAATAGGTCAAGACCCACAAACCCCTTTAGTCGAGGAAGTAACAATCCCATATTGATCCTTCTAGTCATTCATCTTGCTCTTCTCAGTGACCCTTAACCTCACAGCAGTCCGGTTCGAGGAGCACACTGCAGATTAATGTATGGTTGATCGATTTTGCTCCTCTGTCACATCTATAGTGAAACATCCCTCGGTACGAATGAGCTTTCGTGAGTTCATGTGTACCCGCTGAGGCTGTTCACAGCACGGTGGACTTGGCTCTCGGTAGAGCCAGGAAGTCCGTATGTGGGCACAGCACGGCGAGATCACACATCCAACGGTCTTGCTGCTCTGCTGTATTGAAACTTCTCATCAAGATCAAATAAAGTAATGTTGTTATGCAACCCACGCAGATCCCCACCACCCCCCCACTGTGCAAAATTAACATGGCTGTGGTGATGATTGGAGGATTTTTGCCTTGCTATTAACCATCGCCAAGTCCCATCAAGTAGGAGATGACAGGAAAAGATTTCATTTCATGCCCTGCTTGGGAGGCAGAATGAGGCTGGCTTGAGGGATGGTTGTGTAATCGTCATTATGCTTTTTAACAGTTTGATAATTTCACTACTAAATTTGGGGACACAGGATGGGGAGCTCTATTGTGTGTGAATATTGGTTCAGTCCGGATGAACGTCTCCCTCCCTTGTCTCATGCAGTTATCGCCTTCTTATTTCTACTCTGCTCCTCTCTCGGCCTCCTCTCCCTTCATCTCTGCGTCCCACGGATCTTTGATCTCGCTCTTTTCTTTTATTCTCCCAACTTAAACACTCTTTCGCTCCACAGCTATTCGGTTCTCCCCTTCAAAGAGGACTCGCACGTCCATTCCGGCTCTGAAGTCGTCCTCTCAGGAGATCCTCTCGTCGCAGCTGGACGACAAGAGTGAGGAGAAGGAGAGGAGGGACCGGCTGGGAGGAGCTCGCAGCCTGGCCAGTCTGGATGGACAAGGTACGCCGTGTGCACTGAAAACCTCGCTGTGTGTGTCGGAGACCGCAAAACCCGCGCTTCAGTAGGAATCCTTTTTCTTTTCGCGAAGGGAATATCCCGCATGTTTGACAACATTCAGGGATGCTGCCTGAATTATTTATGAAGTTTTTTGAAATGGAGAACTAAAGCGACTGTATTATCTCTCATCTGTCGTAAATGTACTCGCTTCTCTCTACTGCCTCGTAATCTGCCATGTCAGCCACAGCCGTTTTTCCAGTTTTTGTGGCTTGATGGGGCTTTTTAGGAGCACTTGGGGCCCATAAACAGGCACTTGCCTTTGGCCATAAAATACCTCGCTCTCAAGGCTGCCATCGGGGAGAGCCTGACACAGTTTGATCTGTGGCCTCGGTGGAAGTAAAACAGAACCTGTCCTGTTATTAACAGCCCTTCTGAAACTGTGTGTGTGTGTGTGCACATGTGTAAGAAAGAGCTTTGTGCTACAAGGTTCCTCTTACCCTCTCTTTTGGGACATTGTTATCCTTCTCTGACCTCAGTAGGAAGGTTATATGACAGAGTATGAATCAGGCCTTTAACAAAGTGTGAAAGCAGCAGCCGCCACTAACCCAGTAGTACAACAGCATGATATGACAGATTGGCCAATACCACGCCGGAAGAGGCGCGGGTGCGGGCCTGCGGAGGGGAAAGAGAGGTCATGGATCTGATTACCACATGTCCTCTTCGTGTTCGCAGCACGGACCCTCTGTCACTTTATCTTCAGCTGTGACGCATCGTACAATAAAGCAATTTGGATTCTTTCATTTCCTAATAGCTTACTCTTTAAGGTTATTAAATCAGCCTTGCTTAGTACGAAGAAAATCTGTTTCTCTCTGAAGTAAAAAGGTCGATCCTGAGAAATATAGCAGTTTTACTTGAACTGCATAAACCGTTTAATCAATTGGCTTAAATCAGATTCAGATGCCCTAACTTGTCTCATGTTTGGCTTATGTTTTCAGTTTGAATGCACCTCTCGCAACGAAAGCACAAGATCTTTCTCCTGTTGAGTTAAACCCAGTGTAATCTATAAATCTGCAGAAATACAGCGCTGTATTGATCATACTGATCGACTAATGGAGGGGTTCCAGGAATATCGTGGCCCTGAAGCTCCACTCTGCTCCTATCTCAGTGAAGTCTTGTGTATGTATGTATGTGTGTGTTTGTCACTGACATCACAGGTTTGTGTGTGTGTGTGTGTGTGTTTCTCTCAGCGGTGTTTGGTTCGTACCTGCGTCCTGACCTGGTCCCTGCCACCCCGTCCTTCTACGAGGGCTCCTCCATGGGAACCATCTCCACTTCCTCCATCTTTGTAAACATGGACAACCAAACTGAGGAGAGGTACAGTACAACGCCCGCCTGCTTATCTCTCGACAGTCTTTCTGTTTGTTCGTTTGACTGATTGTGTGTCTGTGCCTCTCTTGGCTGCTTATGACAGCAAGACCACAGAAATTACCAGGTGAAGCCACTAATTCAGGGTTAGTGTTCACTCTCTGCCTTTAAGACCAGATGGGAAGTATGCATATCTGCCCCTCCCAACACACACACACACACACACACACCTGTCCACTCCCACGCTTCTGCCTCTGTCACCTGTGCTCCCACATGACATGGCCTTACTAGTGACGTGCATCATGGAGCAGGTGACTCAGCTGGCTCGGCAACATACATCCCATACACACACACACTTCCTACACACAGTCCGAACTTCAGTGTTGGGACATTAGGCTAAAGATAATCTCTTTCACTGTTGACTAATCTATCTAAAGAAACAGGTGCAACCACAAAAATAGGCTGGTCGTCCAAATAATATTTATCAAACCAGAGAACATTAAAAACGTGATGCTCCGGCCGGAGCCTCTATGTAGTAAATCTTTTTAGCTCACTGTTCCAGCACAGTGTGCCTTGACTGTACACGGACACAGTATTAGGCTGTTTGTAGAGCCCTATTGTATATACACAGATACCCATTGTCATTGTACACACCTAATGTGATTTGCCTTGTAGCGACTGATAATGCAATAACTGCAGGTAAATGTAATAAGCTCCAGGATGTAATAAAAACAGCGCTCTAAATAGGCCATAAAAATAATGAAACCTGTTAATACAGTGAAGTGCTACAGGGTATATTGTAAGAATGCGGCGCCATTACATATTTGTCATGACATTTTTGTGTGACATCTTTGAACTATGAGCAGTTGACAACGTTGTTTGTCACCTAATCAGAGGGAAATCTTTCACTCCTTTGTGACATTAACAACCGTCATTACACTTTCAACCCAATTAGGGGAGCAATTTATCACATTTTGACAAGTTACAACAAAAAGTGTTGGTTAATGTGTTATCAGCCTCCTTATGCATCTGCTCCCCTCCCTGCTGTTTGTGTGTTTGGCATCCCCCAGCCCTCCTCTCTCCGCTGTGTCAGTAGTGTCAGGTTTAGCGGCCTCTCTGTGGCTCCTTTGTGAGGCTCGCCCGGTCTTGTCCCCTCATCAGTCACCTGCCTGCTGCCCTGACATTGTCCGCTCAACTGTTTTCATGAATATTTGACAAGGTCTTACTTAGTGCCATTGTGCTAAAGAAAGAGTGTGTGACAATAGAGGACATGTGGTGCCGCCGAGGCTACTGTACATCTCTGCCTACAATATTCCCTGTCTGTCAGCCAGGCAGCCAGTTACAGCTGTTGTGTTGTAATTTAGGGTAGAAAATCAATGTTTTTTTTTTGTTTTTTTTAAATTAAAGCCTATCTTATATTGCTCATTCTATTTTAATATACCCTGATATCTCTCTGTCTGTCTTTCTGTGCCATTTTCACCTGCTTTTTGAAAATGAACATCAGGGAATCACATGTTAGAAACCGGCAACAACACATTCCTGAATTAATTTAGTCGAGTCACCTGATGTAGAAGGGAACGTGCTCTCATGCTGCCCCCTGGTGTTTGAAACAACAACAACAACCCCCAGTTAAGCCAGGGTGCACTGTTCTCATTATTCTCATTATCTTGCTTCAGCTACATGGGACTCTTTGTAGTGCATATCTCATAAAATAAGGTGCTTAGTAACACTAAATCAGAGAGAAATACTCTGGAAAGATCAAATCTTACCTAGATTTTGATCATTTCCTCAGACGGATCAGAGAATAAGAGTGTCTGAAACATCAGACTAGGTATCTGCCCCTTCCAGCAGGAGCTTCATCTGCTTGCCGCTTTGATGTCAGGAACCTCGGCTCCACCTGCAAACTGTGTCATCAGTCCCTGTGCAGTATCATATCGTCACTTTTTAAGTAAAGTTTATCGATTTATTTTAGGACCTTTATCTACTTTTGACCACTGAGATGCAGACTCTCTCAAATCCACACTCAGGCAGCTCTAACTCTGTAGATTAATGGGTAAACTTCTCTCATTGTTTTAGAGAGGACATGGCCTCCAGTTCCACATTTACTCTGGAGGACAGCGCCATTTGCCTCACCTCGGAGCAGAGCACTATGGATGTGGACATAGACCGCGACGATGGATCTGTTCTTGATGTCTACTTGGTGAGTTTCGACTCCGTGTCAGCTGACCATCATATTTATGTAGATGTAGGTCTTGGAAGCCTCTAATAAGGTCTTTTAAATCGTTTTTTTTCCCTCCCTTTGAGTTGTTTAAAATTAAACAAGTGCTGCCTCTTTTTTAAACTAGACATAAGCCTATACTCCATTTGCTGAGTGACCTACACCCTTTTCTCTCATGTTTTTACAACTCTCAGATGTTATATTCCTGCCAGGCAGCCGTGTTAAATACAGCACCCTTATATCTTTTGCTGAGACTAATCATTCCTTCCTCTCTTCTGCCCTATAGTGAAAAGAGCAGCTTCACGACCTTCATTTCCTACTGCGTTTTACTCCTGCCAATCATCAGACAATCGCCGCACTCCACTGGACAGGCCACACCGGCCTCTGACTCCACTTCTAGCGCTGCTAGATCCACCTTGCCACTTGTATTGCCAAAACATAAAAAGGACCGAGATGCTCCCCCGGTTGATGGACTAACAGAACAGAATCGCAGCGATGGACATCCACAGGATCAACACGACATTCCATCATACTGTAATAATGTGATGAACATCAGGCTGAATCGAGTGCCGCTTCTTAGAGCATGTGTCAGCGCAGTGCCATTATGTTTTATATACGTATACTATTTTCATGGCCTACACAGAGATATTTAGATTAAGTATACAATATATGAGGAGAAAACAGATACACAGCACACATTTCTTTAGTTTTTTTTCTGCAGATCAGGAAAAAAAAAAGACTGACTTCAAAATTCGCAGCTGCTTTTAGTTGCTGGTTGGATGAGAAATGTTTACAGTGAATTTACTATCCCTGGTGACGCGGGACGAGACAGCGTCACAGACCGAGCAGGATCCGGCTTGGAGCCACAGCCGATGGTGGATGAGGAACAATATGAACAAACTGGTTCAGCGAGCAGAATGGAGGCACTGAGGCCAAACGCAAACTGACGTGGTCAAGGTGGCCGCCTCATCCCGACTCGGCTGGTTAGTGGTGCCACGCTGAGACGAACCCAAAGTTTCATAAGCACTGGCAAAGGGCTGCTGTAAAGTGCGGTGAGGAGCGACAGCCTGAGTTACTGAACGGTGGATGAAGCACAGAGCAGAAGGTCGATGCACTCGCTCTTGACAAACAGCACTTTCGATGTTGGTTATAATTACTGTAAGAAATATTTTCTCCGAGGACGTTTGGTTTTAGGTGGGTGGGCGGACCACCCAACGCAAGCACAGATTTGGACGAGTGAATATGCACATTCTTTTTTTTTTTTTTTACATATGCACACCTCTGTAAGTCAATGCTAGTACATGTTCACAGACAATGGGACTCTTGTAGATCATTTTGTTGTGGAGCTACTAGTGTCGTGAGGTTTGTGTCATGACTGAAGATGCTTTTACTCAGGATATCCTTTGATACTGAATAAGCGTGTCCTCTTGAAGAAGTTGGAAGACCTGCATCCCCACACTTTGAAGCTGTCTGATAGCTCTTCATCAAGACCATATCCGACTTGTGTTGTTGAACTTCAAGATCGCACCTGTGTCAGTTCAGACCATAATTTATTATATAAATCTCAATAACTTTACCATTTGCTGAAACAAATTTAATCGCTGAATGTAAAGACAATATGTATTTATATATAGAAGAGACTCCTATAAATAAACTGCTAAAATTCAATGTCTGCCTTTCTTTAGTTGTGCTTGGATGAAACAGATGCCACAATATTGCATTATATCAATAGTTTCACCTTATTAATCCCCAAAATCTAGAGCATTATCAGGCTGCACATCAGCTCGTTTGGAAATTTCTCAGATTTGTTTTCAGAGATGAGTCACACCTTCAAAAAAAAAAAAAAAAAAAAAAAAAAAAAGGGGATTGTTTCTGTTGTGTAACAATTTTAATTTACATAACATTGTCAAATTGCATTACATTTAGTGCAAATAATAACACTTCTGATGTACAACTTAGAAATATACAAAGTGTGTAGATTTCCTTGACAAAATATCAAAATTAAAAACGCTAAATGCATTCTTCAGCTCATGCTGCTTGGTAGACTTTGCTCTTCTAATCATCAGCAAAACAATTATCCACATCATTTCTAACTTCTCACCATTTAGACTAAGAATCTGACTGGAGAATTCTCAACCATACAGACCTACTGATTGCAAAACAAAACAAAAACAAAAAACAAAACAAAAAAACAATCCCAAATGTAGATGACAGAAAACAATCTAGAGTAAATAAAAAAAAAATCTTGAGGTAAGATGATGTGAAATGCTGACCCTTACCCCCACTTCATTTCAGTGTCTGTTGATAAATGCACATCTGGTGGCTGTACAGTAGAGATAGCCAGGATTGTTAGGGTCCCTCCTGGTGTGTAAGGCATTTTTGGGGGCTGTTTATCAGTCAAAGGGCAGGGATGTCACTGCTTCGCATTGTACAGTATGTGAAATGTAATGTTACAGTATGACTGAGGGCGGGGGGAGGCGGGCGGGGGGTGCAGATGAAATCCCAATCAACATCTCTTGGCCTTATCCCAAACAAACAGCAGCAGGATTCGATTTAGCCCTTGGCGCACACAATAGTGAGGCAAAGGCATTTAATTATCAAAATGTACACTCAAAGTTGGACAGAATGGTGTTTCACTGCGTCATCAGGGGCAAAAAAAAAGAACCTTAAGTATGAAAAAAAAAATCACCCACTCATCTCTCAATGAAAGAGAGACTAATCTTATCTCAGATGCTGCAGCTGGTTAATTGAAAATGTCTGTCAAAACCCATGTGCTACATGGAGGAAAAAGACAGGAACACACTAACCACAACTTAGTGTCTATAGACCACGATCAACTACATCACACAGATTATTTATGTTCAACTCGACCGTGTCAAATGGACTGCCCAACGAGAGTGACTGATCCCAACTTGGCAAATGTTCTTGAACTAGTTTCTGACACCCATTATTGTCATCAAATTCAAGCCTTAACAGTCAATTCACATTTCACACCCTGGCAAACGTATTCTGTTCTTCTCTGTACAATACTTTGTGTCCATAGTGCTCTCTGAAAACTACTTTATAACAATCTAGAAATATAAAGATCTCCGAGAAAAACGTGTTCAAAGCTTTAGGCTCTGACCCTCCATCAAACTACAGAGGAAGTCATCACTAGAGGGACAGGAGAAGGCGAGAAAGAGGAGACACTTGTACCACAACCTCATCACTGCTTCCCCTGTCAATATCATCTCTTTTCCTCTCTCATGGTAGCAACTTTTTTTTTTTTAGCAGCAAGACAAGAAGCTGTTATACTAGTGATTAAAGCAAACCCAAGTCAGAAAGTATGTAATTATAAGAAATGTACAAAACAATTTACATTAAGCAAATAATTGGTAACAACGATTCAAAAACCACTTAGGAAATTCTCGAATTTACATACAAATGGTATATCCATAGCCAGCAGATGGTGTTAAGCTGTTAATGTGGCTGGGATGAAAACTACTGATGGGTTAAAGCCGTAAACCACTCTTTTCTGTACATAAGTGTCCTTTGGGACGTCCTGGTTGGGTGGCATGGTATCCTGGGGGATGTAGTTTGACTACACATTCTGATGGACAGACGTTTGGGTGATGTAGTCGGTGAGAAATGTCTCTCCAAAGGGCGACCGCCTCCCTCCTCACACCTGAAACAAGAAGAGACATGAATAGAGGTTAATATCAGGTAAAATATAAAGAAATTAACTCCAATTACTTTTACATGGAGGAGGAATAGGGCCACACAAGAATAAAGAAAAACAAAAACAAAAACAAAAAAACTTAGTCCTGAAATGACTCCCATAATTCTGAGAAAGTCAGAATTTAATCATATAATTTTGAGAATCTGACTTTAATCACAAAATTCTGACATTAATCAGAGAACTCTTGTGGTGTGTGTGTGTGTGTTAATTATGACCTCATGCTTCACCAGTAGACATAAATAAAGACTTCACCAATAAAACCTTAACCCTTTTTCTTCCCTCCTTTCTTTCTTTCTTTCGAACAGTCCTGCCCCCCAACTCATCCATTAAATAAAACAGTTTCTCTCTCTAGCTCATTTCCTGCTGGTTTACACTTTGAATGCTCCCTCCCCACGTTGTGTCCTATCTAATCGTAAATGGAAAGACATAAAATCAAGAAAGATTTAGAAGTAAGATACCATTTTGTGTAGTCTTAACAGACGGCGTATACGCTAACTGTTTTCACAGCTCATTATGCCAGATAAAGCAACAGCCAGGGGTTTTATTGCCCATTAACAGTGAACTGAACGTTTTGGCCTTTCGCTAACCCTATCTACCTATCACGCAAGAGAGGTTATAATAGGGAAGGTAACTGCTTGTGAAGTTACCTCTTTATGTTCAGAAGAGGATGGGCTTGCCGACAGTCTTCTCCTGGACGTAAGAGGTGAAGCGTTTCAGGAACTTGGGGTACTCCCTCTTGGCCACGGCTCTGAGGACCGAAGCAGGGGCCCAGCCTCCTGGGTTAACTGCAACCAAACAGAGAGAGGACCGTAAAACAATGCGTGCAGGTGGCCACATCTTACACGCTCAGTACGAATACACCAGGGGCCATCAACCACATTTATACAAGGGCTGGAATTTTTCTAAGCAGACATTATGTGGGCCAAACTTTCACCTTTTTTATTTATTTTGTTATTTTTATTATCCTATGAAGAGACTCGTAGAAAACATGGGAAATCCATAATAATAACTAGATAATTCTCTAGAAAATGCTCTCAGTAGAGCGCCAACCTCTGACAAGGAAGCAGTTCACTGAGGAGCGATAGTTCAAATCTGCAATTCCAGAAATGTAATTGCAGAATCTAGTCCTGACTGGAAGGAAATACTAATCCACTTTAACTTGTTTTGATGCTTGTTTTTATGCAGTGACCTGAGTGGTGGAAATGTGTATGAGAAGAAAAGCCTTTTGAATTGCTTGTCAGGCAAGCAAAAGCCAAAATCTCTTTTAAAATTGGAGCATGTGGAAAAGAACCCAAATGAGTACTATGAGTCTGTCCCTATGTTTGCATGAAGATACAACACACACTAGCATTCCATTCATAAAAGACGTGAATTGTTTTCAGCTTCACCTGTCTTAGAACACATCATTTCTAATAAAATTATTTCCATCTCAATTGTTTTCAGTGTTGCTTCAATATAGGATGAACAAAAAATGCTAGATATCCTAAACACCGGAATGCACTTCTTCCATTTTCAATCACCAGTGTACACTGTTAACTATTTCAGCACAATGGGAAATTATACTACAGTCTCTGCAGTGTCAGTGGAACAGGCAATACAGGCAGCATCTTGGGCGCCCTCTGGTGACGAGTGAGGATGGGATGTTTCCCTCACCTCCTATGAACTCACATAGCCTTCACTCAGCTCTCAGACTGTAGTCTGTGGTTTGGCTGAGAGACCCTCCAGCAGCTCTGACCTACATCTCAATCTGCTTGACCACAGTATGTTTCTGGATGAGGGGCGGTTGTGTAATGGTCTGGACTGACTGGACAGGATAACCTGATGCCAAGGTTAACAGATCATACTTAGGGTGACAATAATGCTGTTGTTTGAGAATTAGTGTGAGTGTATGGTCACGGCTAAACAAACCATAAATTAGGTTAACCTGCTGAGTTTTTATTTCTTTTATTTTTTTATTTGTTCAAAGTGAATATAAAAAGGTATAAACATGTCTAAGTAACAGACTGTGAAAGCCAGAAGGGGCTTATGAGAGTCACTTAATAATTAGTAGTGAAATAATCAAGATTCCATCTTTTATTCCCATTTCAGGTAATGCTGTTAGAAATGAGGACAAATAAGACAAACACAGAGCGAAATTATCTGTATTCAAGCAGAAAATATAACAATTAGATTACATTTCTATTGAGTCTTCATGGCATCATGAAGAAATCAAAAGGCATCACATGCACAATTTAGAAAAGACAAAAAGCGTGACAGGAGAAGAGATCAGCAGACGGGAGGTATGTGATATCATGAACAATCTCACTCTGATTTGTTTAGATTATTGACTTGTAAAATTAAAGTCATGTGAGGCTACACAACAATGCAACAGCAAAGGCCATCCAGATTTTTTTTTTTCTTTCACTCTGATTTGAGCAGCTCTAGATTTTAAATTTGAATAAGTCTTAAGAATTCTACGACCCACTTTGTCCAACACCGTAGACTTCATGTTTGCTAACTTGGGTGAAAACATGGGTCTTGTTTATTCGAGCTGATGTGACAGCTGAGCTTTGTGAGGGCTTTGGATTATATTCATAAATGCACCAAATGATTTTTGCTCCATTTTTTCATTTGGTTTACCAGTACACTGATTTCAATTCCTAATTTTATTTTATTTATTATTTATTTATTTATTTTATTTCATGTCATGTCTGTAGGTTATGTCTCAGGTTAAATGTGAGTTTGATTTAGCATTTGATTTAGCATTCAGTTTTGATGTTCCCAACATAAATACACTGATAATCCCACCCTATAGGTCCAACAATGGCACTGTGTATCTGTGATTGATCGAAGCCTGATTAGGTTAGAGCGACTTACCATTGGCAACATAGGTGATCTTGCAGAGGATGTTGTCTCTACTTATCTCTTTGTCGCCCTCTGGTGGGCTGACCAGCGTCTGGCAGATCATGGCAACATTGATTTTGGCACGAACACACCGGTTGGTGGGCTGGAGGTTAAACAAAGCTGGGGTCAGCAGGAATCTCAGTGAAGAGTTTAAATGCTTCCTAAATGCAAATCATGCCCGCCTCTGACAGAGTGACAGAGATTACAATGTCTAAGACAGCCTCCTTAGCTTTTTCTCCACTGTTAGAGCTTAACAAGATGATCATCAGAGAGTTTAAGGAGGAGCCTAGATTAAGGTTTTATTTGGAGATCTGGGACAAATTTGGTACAGTGCTGTGCGTATGTGCTGCTAATACAATTACAGTAAACTTACAGGGGCGTTGTCATGATCCACAGAAAAGTTGCAGACTAGCCATGTGTCAGGATCATTCTCGTTGGTTGCCAAGATCTTCCTGATGGCTGACAGATAGAGCACGTCTCTCTGGGAGGCCGGCCACACTCGCTGAAACACAACAACTGGCTGTCAGACCCAAATCAAGTAGGCAGGAGAATAATATTGGTTGAATTTGCAGCAAATATTCAGCATATTTTCAACCACTTTCAGCTCAGCTTACCTTGTGCGTCTGGTAGACTATGATGGCGTTATCTGAAAGTGTTTCCACTACGTTGAAGTTTTCGATGGTGGCTGTGGTAAGAAGAGTTTAGTCAGGCCCATGACATGCAATCATAAATATATAACATAAACATAGTATAGAAAATATCTGTGAAACAAATATCAACACAATGTATCAGTGGTGTGGTTCTGACAATAACAGTGCAAAAAAGATGATTGATAATGCCTAATAATGATGGTGATTAACAAGAGACAGACTTACTCTCCCAGTCCATTCGGACAGCTGTGTCCCAGAAGTAGTGGCAGACCTCGTGTCCTGTCACCCCTTTCACAGCGTGTGTGGCTTTGAGAGGATCTAAGACGATGCCGTTCTCCTCCACCTCTCTCCTGTACACCTTGAACACACAAAGACAGAACAACAACTTCACAAATCCTATCGATAAAATGAACTTCAGTGCAAGGTCACTGCACAACATGTTACTATACTGGTGTTATTGGTGGACCTGACTTGGATTTGGTTTCTGTTTAAAGATGTCAATAAAAACTGCTTATGAAGCTGGGTTAACATAACTTTAAATCCACCTCGTAACCGAACCAAGTTATGATAACCACCTGTGCTCCAAGTGCTCTGTCACCTGTGTGTGAAGTGTGCATGGAAATTGGGCAACCAGCAGGAAATTGATATCTATATACAAAATATATAAGTTCAAACAGTTTAGCTCACAAAATAAGAATTAGTAACTAACATCTTGGATCTACTGCACCTACATATTGCTTAACTTTACAACAATACCACACAACAGTCATCCAAAAAGATGTGCATGACATATAGTTCCTGCAGATTCCCTTTCCACGGTGTGTAGATGATCATACTGGATAAAACATGGATAAAAAAAAATAGCTGTCAAAACTGACCAAGAGGAATTATATCCCAGCTGTGTAAAGACCGCTTTGATGGCCAAAAAATGCCTACCTACATCCAGGTACAGTGACTGATCATAATAAAACAAAGTATTCATATTTCACGTAACGGTATATTTTTCTCACGAACATCTGATTGCAGTATCTACTGGTGCAAACAACATAACATGTAACCATGTATAGTGAGCAAGCCTCAAGGATAACAAATTGTTTGAATCACCTTCATCTCCCCCTCCTCGATTACGAGCTGCCAGTTGGCATCGCCGCCCACGTCCTGAAGAGAGTAAGTCATGTGATTCTGCACCATCTCCTCCACCTAAGAGACAGGCAGGTTTTAATTAATCATACATGTTAGTTTCAAACCTTTATCCTTTTTAGACCAGCATCATTTAGAATATGTTCTGCACAGGATGCACAGTTACAGAGTGCAACCACAATGTACGAGGGACTAGGATTCTTTACAGTCCTGAGCTGTCAGCACACCTAGGTGCTGATATTACATTTCAGGTTGTGATTACGACATTGGAGTAAAATAAATCACAAACACCACCGAGCAGTGACCAAATATGGGGCTCAGTGAAACTGGAAGTTTCATAACAAAAATGATATAAGACCTCAGCCTGCTCCAGGGTTTTATTTAACATCCCCTCAGTGCATCAAGGACATGGTGCATAGCCTGCTTGGATCCATGCCTACTCATGCCGAGGAAGACTTGGAGCAAAGTTTTAAGAAAGGAAGGAGGCGTAAGAGGTTTCACTAGAACCCAGTCATGCAAAATCTGCCGAACATAGACTTTTTTTCCCATACCAATGGTCTGAAACTTGTTACATGATAAAGACACTTCAAGTTTCCATCAAGTTTTTTTCTTCCTGATGTATCAAAAAATACACGCAAAGAAAGCATCGCATTGATCAGTCTATTCAAATCACAGGGAGCATTTTATGCAGTCCTGGATAAACTGGTTAGTAGGGCTGAACAATGATGTTTAAAAATGTTACTTATTACTTTTACAAATGCTGCAACTGCAATATGATTCATGATTTTTGAGGGAATAATTTTGCATCAAACTTGTTGATGTGATTTTAGCTGGACTCTGTGCCAAACAGGCATGTTTCCTTATGTCCTTATTTTTTTATGGAGTGTATGATTTACAGGCCAGGGCATCTCTGCACCACCACAATTCTTTATTTATACTGTTATTTTATCACACCGTTTTCCTTTATCAAAAAAAAAAAAAAAAAAATGCAGCTCCTGTGATTTGGATATTGCAACTGGCCACGTAACAATTTTGATAACATTTTGATTGGCTGTTCAGCCGTACTTGTTAGTATTTATTCCCGTGCAATCTGCTTTCTGTGGCTGCAGTGGGAAGAAGTAGGGATTAGCATCTCGCTGCAGTATACAGTAGGTGGTGCTCTCTGATGACCAATACAGTACCTGGGTGCTGAATCTGTGAATGTCATCTGAGGCACTGACTAGTTCAACGGAGGAGGACAGGGAGGAGGAATGGCTATGGGGCTGTACAGCAGAGAGAGGAGCATGGAAAGAGAAAGGAGTTAAGTAACAAAAGCAGTGGGGAGGGGTGCCAGCGCAGGACAGTACCATCACCTGTTCAGTTACCATTTCATATAAAGATGCTGAATCTACATGCTCGTAAGGACAGAACAATTAGCACAAGCTGACACCTTTATCCCACTCCAGTCATGTTTCAATGGGACAAAGGTGACAGACATTATGATTACAAGTTATTTGCTTGTTAGTTTGAGTAAATTTTGAGTAAATTTCAGAGCTTTATGTATCATGTTGGTTGATTGGTTACAGTATAAAGGCTTCAGCGTAAGAATGACAAACAACACATTGGTCAGATGGGTCAGGAATTAAGACAAAATAGGTTAGAAATGTAAGGTTTGTGTTGACGAGAAGGTAAATACCTTGGTGGCGAATCGGTGTGTGCCGATGGTTGAGTAAGCCTCTCCAGGAGGAACAGGAGTTAGGCGAGGTATCCTGACTTTTTCTGACTGACACTGAGGGACAGAGAATAAGAGTTAGGTGAGTGCAAGAACAAGACATAAAGAGAGAGGCGGCGTCTGTGTATTTGTGTCATTACTCATCACAGCTAAGCTCATTATACTGTGTTTGATTCATCTTGGAGAGGGAGGGAGAGGGGCAGAGAGGCAGAGAGACAGAGAGAGAGAGAGAGAGAGAGAGAGAGAGAGAGAGAGAGAGAGAGAGAGAGAGAGAGAGAGAGAGAGAGAGAGAGAGAGAGAGAGAGAGACAGAGAGAGAGAGAGAGAGAGAGAGGGAGACAGAGCGAGAGAGAGAGAGACAGAGAGGGAGAGAGAGAGATACAATATGGCTCAAAGGACTAAATCTGTCTCCATAAAACTTGGTACTAAAAATTGGGAGTACTGACGCAACTTCATCCCTCACTCTGTAACTTAATGTTGTTATTCTCATGTCACCTTAGCCATTTTTTTTGCCTTTGTTTTCTATTTGAAGGCTACGGACCAACGTTGCACTTAACTCTGTGTTGTTATTCTAATGTAGGTTTGGCGTGTATGCTTAATGAGATTTCTGTTTTTGCTGTGGTATTGACCTAGATATGGAGAATTGTGTGATTTCAATGTGTTGGTATAAGCTACTGAAATTCTGGTATCATGACTTAAGCAGACTTAAGTCTTGACCACACCTGCTCCTCTATCTTGTCCTGTCTGTCCAGAGCAGCTTCCACAGCATCGAAGAACTCGTCCTCATTGATCAGACTGTTGGGTCCCTCCTGTAGAAAGGCAACAACAGTCCAAAGCTCTCAGCAACATATCAAGGCTGTGTGTGTAACCTTGACTAAGGTGCAGCATGCTTGTGCTGGGATAAGGGACAAAGTCAAGAAATGATTCATCTTATGTAACTGTTTATGATCCCCTTGGTTTATCTAATTTCATCTTGCCTCGTAGTCTGGGCCTCCGTAGTGTGACTTTTTCTTCAGTTCATTCAGAGCGGACTTGTAGGCATCCTCAACCCTTCTCCTCTTCTCTAGCTCCTGAACACACAGAGACAGCAACACTCATTAGTACACAGCCTAACTCTGTTCACCTGTAATGTAAGTGTGAATATCAGCAGCAGCAGCATATGTAAACAGATAAACCTATTAAACCATCAGCATTTTTGTCAGACTGAAACAGAAACAGAAACAGCAAATCTACTAGGCCACATTCAGATCATGAACAGCATGGCAATACGGAGTTGAAGATCATATCCACAATCATCATATGACAATGCTCTGAGATTACAGATTACAGTTGCTAATATATGTTATATTAAAAAAAATTAAAGGATAAATCCTGACCCTGTTCTGATGATCTGACTCCAGTGTTTCATACATTCGTGGATAGACTCATCTGTGGTGTACTGTCACACTATCAGCATGGCTGCCACAACATTAAAAGCCCTCCAATGTATAAAAAATGAGACAGAGCCTCCAGTTAAAAAAGAGAAAGACAAACTTGGAATTTAATTCAAACTAGTTTGCTTGAGTTTGTAAATTTTTGACACTTTTTGATCAGAAATATGTAAAGATGCTAAATGTTAAGATAGAGCTCAAATGAGTGCAATGTCTGGCATGCCAGCTCTGTTAACCAGGTGGATTTACACTGCTCTAACTTTTGTTAAGGACAATTAATTAAAATGGAAATTAAGTCTCCCTGATAAACAAATAAACACTGTGTGCCACAAATAAATGATCAACTTGTGAGAAATGCTAGATTTATTCCCATTCAGCACTGTGCATGTGCATGCGCTGCAGTCAACTTTGGATATACACGTCAAACAATCAAACAATCCAACCTACTAGGCTTTGTCTCCCACTCAAACAGGTTTTACCTCACCACGTTTCTTTTGCCACCAAAGAGCAAATCAACAACTCAAATAAACGAACCTGAAAATAATAGGTTCTGGTTTTACAATGGAGAGCTACAGAGGCTGAATTAGACCGCAGCGTCAGATCTGCTTGCCATGTCTCAGTCTGAACCACAGAAACCCGGCAAACCAGCCAGAAAGCTTGGCCTCTTTTATCAACAAAGTGAGAGCAAATCCATAAAACAGAATCTACAGTGTGGATGTAGTTTGACTGAAACCAACAAACAGCTGCTTAAATTTCAGATAATATTCATGAGCATTCAAATAAGACAAAGTGTGTAATTTGAAACAACTGTGGTTGACAATAAAATCAAAATATAAAAGCAGAGTTTTCTAGAAAATAATTACTTTCAGATAAAACAGCACAAGAGATTCTGATGGAGTAAAAGGAGGTATAAAGGAAGGCTGAGAAGTCCTGTTGGCAGCTATGTGACCAGCTGATGGACAGAAAGACAGAGAGACACCTACTTTAAAGAAGAGGCTGCAGGTCTGCAGCGGGATCCAGTTCTGTGTCTGGCACTTGAGCACCTCTGTTCTCCATTGTATTGAAGGCTTTAAGAAACTGTACCAAGACGTCCGGCCAGTCATTCTCTACAAGTCAATGTGTGTATCTATTCCTTATTCAGCTGAGTGTGCGTCTCCCCCTAATCCACATCAGCAGCTAAAATGCAGATGCATAGCCACACACACAGAAACTCTGGGTCGTTTCAGTCCGGTAGTCTGAACAAACGTAAAGCTCTTCCTGACTTTTGTGCATTTTAGGGTTGGGCAGCAAGCCCTGACAGCAAAAAAACTGGTTTGACAACATCAGCTGAGCTTATCAGGTTAAGCATGCAGAGCTTCCAAGCCCACAAGCATACCTTCACAGACACACACCTCACCTCACTGTGGATAGAGAGCGCAATCAAGGAACAGCAGAGTGCTGTGGGAGAGCTAATCATTCTGGGGGTAAAAAGTGATCGACATATCTGACTTTCATCTGACTAGACTGGATTTTGTGAGGTTGTGGACTCCTCTGACCTTTATTTATCCAGGGACAGATGACTGAGCACACGTGCTTTTTTCCCATGACCACCCTGCTCTGGATTCACATCAAGTCCAGACTGACTAAGACAACTGTTTGATGCATGTAGTTAGAACACAACACAGATACTGTATGTCTAAGAGATCATCAACTACTCTTTATAACACACCAGTTGCCTTTCCAGTAATACAGTCTAGGGACTGAACAATGTTTTTCTGAGGATATCGATACAGATGTTTGATATCTTCCCACCCATAATGGCTGATACCAGAATGCATTTTTATAACACTTGTAATACAAATGCAGGCGCAAAATAAGTCATTCTTTTCAGACAGGTCTATTGTTTTAAAACAAAAGGTGGTTTTATATTGCATTCACGCAATATTGTTGTTACATATTTGGAGAATCATTTGCTACTTCTGCACCATTTCTCCCACTTTGTGGCACATCAACAACACGAAAGATTTTGACAAGAATGGAGTTTATCGAGGAACTGTCACCAGTAATAAAACTTTATAGATAAATAGTCTCTGTAAGCTTCCGTACACTTTTCTACACATTTTTACACATCATTCAAATGACAGGCTTGTGTTAGCTTTAGCATTTGTGATTATCCTGTAAATTTGTGTTGCTGTTAGCTTTGGCAGTTTCATAACTTGAATGAATGCGTGAACACTCAAATCATCAACATGAGTTGTTGGACTTCTAATCTCACCAATATGGAATGAACACAGTACTACTCTGCTGCTAATTTAACTCTTCCATTAAGAAAAAAAGGTCACACAACTGCGAATTTTGCAACTGGCTAAATATTGCTATTAAAAATAATACCAATAAAGCCTGATATCAGCCGATACAGTCTGCCAAAACTTTGGCCGATCTAGAGCTGTGCGATATAATGATACATATTGCCATACGATACAATACTGTATATTGTGTGATGAGAGAAAAATGTCTATGATATATAAGTCCATCCCTTACAAATCCCCTTCATGTGGGCTAGAATGAATAACTGACCGCTTTCATATAATCAAGCACATCAAGAATCATGAACGTGTGTCACTGCATGAAAAACTCAAACAACAAAATGTCAGTCATAACCAGCAACTCCATAAATACAACATAAGGCAACAATTACCTCTTCAGTCTGTGACAGCTCCACAAAGCAGTGGATGCTGGCATGCCACTGAGAACACAGCCTGTCATTCACAGGAAGTGTCACTGTCTGACAGTTATAATCTGTGCCTGGGGTGCGTGTGTATACCTTGTCCAGTCTCTTCTGCCAGCTGTCCTCTCGTTTGACCATCAGCTCGATGCAGTGGGACAGGGTCGACAGGATCCCTGCTGTGGTGGCCTTGAACGTGATGGCCTCACCCTTGAAGTCAATACCGTTGATACCTTTGGGACTGGCGGGGGGAAACACTGCCACAAATAGAGAAAATTAAATAACTACAGTCAACAGCCTCAAAACGTAATTGAGAAGACATGCTTTTTTCATAATCTGCCTGTACAAGACAAATATTTTGCCAAGACTGTGATGCCAAATCAGTGCAGTCTAATATCAGTCTTACAGTATGTGCAGGTTGTTGTTGGAAAAACTCACATTTCTCTTTGCTGCCGTTGTTGTTGTGAAGATAGTCACCATCAGGCCGTGTGGTGGTGGGGAAGTCATCTTCGTCCTCCTCCACTACTGGAAGCAAAACAACAGCAATCTTTCATTAATATTAATCAGTCTAAACCAAATTATATCCTAGGCAGCTATGGCAAATATTTACACCTTTTACTGACTACATATCTCCAGGTGTAGTACTCAAAATGTATGGTATTTTTGCACTTAACAGGGACAGTGAGTAGTTACAGTACACTCCCAAAATGTGACAGGTACAAAGAACACAATACTAAATTTCCAACTTAAGAGCAATTTTCAGATTAAAGTGTAAGTTGATTTAAGCTACATAAAACAGCAAGTTCAATATCAAAGTGATTTTGAACTTGGAGACAGGTTGCGTCTCTGAAATCAAACACCCTACAAAGTGCCTTTTAAGTGGATATTGATTTGAGTTTCCTTTCTCAATGGGCCTTACCAACCACTCTCCATCAACTCTTATCCTGAGCAAGACAGGTGCACACGGTCCTCATCTACTAGTGCTTTCATTTGTCAATAAACATCAAGGCCTGTTCACTCCTCTAAAACTTTGGCTCTTTTACATCAGGGTACCAGGTACCAAGGCGTTTGAAAAATTAAGCTTTTGGCCAATAAATGTGTTCGTTCAATCTGTTCAATGCTGTAAAATTTCTACAGTGTGTGGCTCCAGGTTACCTCTGTCTCTCTGAAACTCATCTTTGGAGACAGCGTCAGCGCAGGAGTCAAAGTATTTCTGCAGGGTGTCCACTTGTCTGCACAGAATGTCCCGGAAGGTCTCCATTTCTGCCAGCTTTTCTCGCAAGCTGTGGCCCTTCTGAATGGGGTAAATAAAAATAAAGACATGCAATAAATAAATAAATAAAATAAAATAAGAGAAAGAAATACACGGGGTAGGTGTCATTTACATTTATGATGTGGTTTCTCATAGACTCAACAACAATGTCATTAAATTGAAGGGTGATTCCGCTGTAATTTTATGCAGCAGTAGTTTGGGTGATAATTCTACTTTTGTCCCATATATCTGACTTTTACAAGTTATACTTCAAGTTGTGGTACTAGTAGTCAAATGTTGATGTTTTTTTAAATCAGAACATCTTTTTATCATAATATTATCATTACTTCCATCTTATTCCAACACAACACTTATTTTATTTTTAAATAGTAAGCCTAAATTAAAAAAAAAAAAAAAAAATTAAAATAAACATTTTCTTTATTTTAATTTAATATTTTCTCTTACAATGGTGGTAATTTCCTTGCTGTGATCGTGCACCGACACTAACTGAATACAGAGGAACCACTGTTTTTTATGATCATTGTCATTTCAATTAAATTAATTCAACATGACAGTTTGTTAAGAAAATGACCGTACAAAAGATACTGTGAGCTAGCTGAAAAGGCATTTTGAGGTTCTAACCCTGAGAGTAAAACAAGCAAGAGAGTTAAGCCCAGGATGGAGCATGTTGCTAAGGCTCTGACTAGATATTTTCAAACAAAGCTTGTGTAAATTTGCCCACAACTTGACTCTAATATTGATTGAAATTTTTGAGAGATGGAAATAAGGAACAGAGGGCACGGCATGGCTTTGCCAGTGCCCAAATTCTTCAAACTTCATGTCTGGTGTTGATGTTTTACCTTGAAGGAGGATGTGGACGTGGCAGACAAGACACTGGCTGCTGAGGTGAGGGACAACATGGAACCATGACGCCTTAGGCTGGTTTCTGAACCGTAACCCGACTCAGCCTGAAATCCAGAGAGAGGGAGGAGAGGGAGGGTAGAGGTAAGTAAAGCAATAAAGTATATCGAGAGAGAAAGAGAGAGAGAGTGTGGTGGAGAGATGCAGTGAGGCAGATAGAGGGAGAAACAGTGAAAGGTGATAGTTTAGACATAGAAAGGGAGCTAGGCAGATGAATAGGGAAGATGCATGGAGGTCAGGGACGGAGGAGGAAGAGAGGGGGTGATAGTTGACAAAGAAGTTCAAGAGGAGAAAAAGGCATCAAGCAGTCTGCTATATAATTAGAAATTCTGTATCTCATACAGCCAGCCAGAGAAACTGAAAGAAAAAAAATTCTTGGAGCCCTGAGTAAGGTCTAACTGCATCAGAATGCACACCTACACAGACAAACAGCCCGTAGAGATGGAGTGGGACTGACAAACAAGCAAACACATCAACTCAGCCAGTAGGCATGACACAGGGTACATGAGGCAGAGGAAATAAACCACACAGCATGCATGAGTTGATGAATCTGGGCCTGACTGAGACTTTATGAAGGCACATGTGGGCCTAATAGACATTCACTGTGCTGTCTTCCTTTGGCACTAGGGAGTGGCAGTGACTTCATTTGTTCCTTTATTAAGGCCAGCTTATGACTGAGCAATGCCTGAGACTGCAAACTCAGCACAGTCACAGAACAGCTAAATGATGTGGACTTACACTCTGCCACCCATCCACAAAGCAAGTTATTCCTGTTTGTCGCACTTCCGTTAGCAGTCATCCACTGCATCAGAGGGACAATAAAAGAACGTTCACATTAAAGCGCAAGAATGGTTTTGTGTCCACTTTGAGCACTATGTGGCGTGGAGACAGACTTTTTGCTGACTAGGGTCCTGCGCTGATGTAGGTAGCGTACAGCACACTGCACTCGATGTTTAAATTTGTTGGAACTTCATGAATGTGCCCATGCTGACTTTCAAGAGTACAGTCAACTGTCATGTACTGCAGGCCTACACTGGACAAGAGCCAGCCCAAAACTGAGGAAATTTTGATTGTGGATGTCTCCAAAATCTTCCTGTGCTCTGAAACAATTCCCAAAAACCAAACAAGGAGCCCACCAAGAAACATCTGTACGGTGAAATATCAGCCATCATAAAGAACTACGAGGTAGGACTATGTAACATGGACAAAATCAAACGTCACAGTATCTTTGACCGAATACCTCAGCATTGATATCGTGATGGTATTGTAGGGATGACTGTTGTCCTCTCATACAAGAGATATTTGATAATCATCATCATCATAATTAATGTGGATATGATGACCAAGCAGGTAGAGGAAAATAACAGAACAGCTGGAAGTTCAGAAAATTGGCTGCAATTCAGCCTTTAAAAACCAGGAAAGGACATTGTAAAATCACAATACTGTGATAGAGTCTCCAAAACCGCAGACAATATCTCGTCTGTTATCATGATGTGAATTCATTGCCCAGTCCAACAACCAGATTTGTTAGACATCACTTTTGAGTGGGTGTTGGTAGGCATCAAGTTACTGCTCGCATTAAGCCTTCTGCATTTCTTTCTGGTGGCACCGAGACACCTTGGTGGCTCGGCTGGTATAATGTGTATCATTAAGGCCACGTTTTATCAAAGGGCCTTTTGCTGCATGTCGTCCTCTCTCTTCTGTCACTCTCCACTGTCCCTATTTAATAAAGCAAAAATGCTCAATGTACAAAGCAGCATACACTGTGCAAGAGCCTTGTTTTTGCATAACAACGTAAATGCCATTCATGATACAAAATTTGAGCCCTATAATCTTAACATTCTTTTAGATATAAATGAGCACAGTAGCATCTCTGTAGTATCTTTATTATGTTTTATTAGCCCTAAATTTACTCAGTTTGGTACTGCTTCGAAGTATCCAATGATTGTAAAATGATATTAATACCAGAAAATATGTTTAGTATTCAGGTTAGCTTGTAAGCATGCAGAGGAATTTCTGAGTGCGACAACTGAGTCATTGAGCAACAGCACGCAAAGTGAGAAAGAAGTCAGGTGACAAAAGATGGCAGGCATTTCTCTGCTTGAGGACCTTACAACACAACAGGATGACACAGCTTCAGAGCATTTACACTGACTACTGAGCAGTAGGAGTGTAAAGGACCACTCCATGAATATTACAAGTCTCCAGACAAAAAAAAAAAAAAAAAAAAAAAAAAAAAAAAAGAAGAGCCACTGACTCCTAGACCCCAAATATTTAGGAGCCAAAACGTCCTTGTATGTCAATCGTGAAATAAATAAATAAATAAATAAATAAATGGAGTATGTGTCAGATCGCACACTTACTTTAATATGTGCTTCACTATTCTCTCAGAGCTGCCTCACATTTTCTCTCCCCTATCGGTTGTGTCTGCTGTTGTCTGCTCTGCCTCCCACTGTCTGCCCTGTCTTCTGCATGTATACGTTATACATAATAAGAACAGTAGAATAAATAACATAGAAATATGAATACTGCAAATGTTTAATGCTTTGTTTGAGCACAAAAGGCGGAGTGCATTTTCCCCTTGTCATAACATGACTGAGGAAACTCCTGTTGCCACGCTGATTTAAGCTACCTTGGAGGCAGAGGAGCTGCACGCATGCGAGACTCAATAGTTTTCATGCCAGTTGTCAGTGTTCTTTGATGTTAACCTGCTAAGCAGTTAGACAACAACATAATGTGCATTACCTGGCATTAGGGCAGTTCTGATAACTGCCGAGTTTAAAAATGAAAATGAAAACATTTAATTCAACACCTTTGATAAACTTAACACTGTTCGAATTATACTATTCAATAAAATATTACAATAATCTCTTTCATTCTTTTGCACGCAATAATGTAGTAAGGCAAACAGATGCAGATGAGAGCTTCACAAAGACTTTGTTGCTTGTAGACTTTTTCCTTGGTTGCTATTGGCAGGAAAAAACTAGTTGCAAAATAAAAAAAAGTTAGGTGCACTGGCGACCAGTTCAGTTGCCATCTAGAGCCCTGTAAAAAAAAAAAAAAAGGCTACCTGTTGTAATATGAATTTATTTTTCACAGATAACTCAACTGCAAAATGTAAAATTGTGTGCAATGGATATATTTGCATGCACACAATACATGTGGTCATCTGACTGAAGCATTTACATAGTTCAAAATATGCAATTTGCACCAATAAGCCGGGTTTGCACAGATTTATTTTTATAAGTAACAACGGCTGTGTTACAGCAAGATTCAGCCAATGGTCATTTTAATTTCAGATGAAACAGATTCAGCACCATTCCACAGCAGAGTCACAGTTTTAAAAGCTAGAGCCAGCTTGCTAAACATGACTTCAAAATGCACTGCAAAAAAAAAAAAAAAAAAATCCTTACATTTTGTAGATAAATATAAATATAAATATTTGTAGATATATATATACTGTATAGTGATTAAATAAATACGCTTATGAATAAAATAATGTAATTCTTTTTTAAAAACCAATATACATAGTAGTTCTTTCTGAATGCAAGATCAGCTACTTCTGGAATTGTGCCGATGTTTGGAGCTAAGGCATGATTCATAGCTAAGGTTACGGAGCTAACATACTTTTTTTGTTGTTAAATTGTGCAGATGCTACTACTCAATAAACATATGATGTAATTTGTATAAAATGAAGGAACTCAAGCGCTGTAAAAACCATGGTGAGCTTCAACTGAACACAGACACTGAATAGGTAAGCCGGCTTAGCCCTAACTGCCTGACCAATATTTCTATCTATACGCCCTATGGTGCCACAGGAAAAACTGCTCGTTTTGTGTTGATGCATTTACTGGATGCCATGATTCAAGCTGTATTATTATCTCTGTATCTCACCTACATCTCAATTTCTCCAGTGCTCGGACAAAGGCAAATAACTGCCCCTTTTTCGCCTATCGGGAGAAGGGAAAATACAGAGGCACTGCCTGCTTATCTCCCCTTCTCCAGTGCTTGGACTTGGTGATTAAAAGGTTGCCTGATGGAGCTCTGCACTCTGAGTTAACTCTCCTAATCATTTTTGTTAAAAGTGAAATGTGCACAAAAAAAAGAAAAGAATTAAATCTTACTAAGATGATTACATGGCTAAATAAATATTAGTTCAGCCACTGGTATGTTAACTGAGTGGCTTACACTGCTCGTAACATTACTCTGTTCAAGATAATCAAAACAATTAATTTATATAGAAATCTGATCAAAGCTATACTGAGACTGTAGCAAATAAGATACTTAACTTGACTACACTAATGGAACCATTATGGTTGCTAATTTGGACAAAAAGGAAGAGGCCAAGCAAACACTGCAAATGCAATGCACTGATGGGTCAAGACTATAAATTTGTGACAATCCCAGCAGCTGCCATCTTTATGCACCCAGTCCACTGGAAGGACACAGCCATGCAAACTAAACACCCACTCAAACACAACACATCAAATGGCATTTCATGCCCATGCCTTTATGATGGTAATGAGGCAGTGTGAGGTAGCTGACCATAGCAACCACTGAATATTTATGCATATTTCAGAATATTACTTCTTGGGGCCCCCTTGTGACTCACCATGTAGAGCACATACCCCACATTACTTTATAACATAACCGCAGTGGCCTGGGTTTGAATCCAGCCCTGACCCTTTGCTGCATGTCATCCACCCTCTCTGCCCTGTTTTTCCTGTCTCTCTCTACTGTGCCTGTTTGACAAAGCACAAATGCCCAAAAATGTATCTTTAAAATAATATTAATACTAAATAATATACTAGTTTGGAAAAATTACTCAACATTAAAATGCTAGAAGTCAAGCACACAGTCATGCAGCCACAGTTAAATTTTTAAAGGAGTGACTGATTTCTGGCAAGGAGTGGCATGCAGCAGGTTACAACGCTACAGCTAACTCTTCACTGGTACTAATGTGAAGAACAGCAAGCAGGCAAATGGAAATTCATTTACACATGATGTGGAAAAAGGGCTGAGATGGGTCATGTACAGGCAGCACTCATGCAACAACACTGACATACTAATTAAAAGATCACTGGTGAATGTGACTGTGAGCTAGCAACATGCCAACGTGCTAAAAGCCCACCATTCGGCCATTCCAACAGCCAAAGCAGAACAGGGCACTGCTGCAGTCCTGGCGGCTCGCTGGCCCCAACATGGCCTGGACGCTCCCCCAACACTCCCACTGCTCTGACAATTCAGACGTTTAACTCCATTATTCCCGTTTCCCTGGACACACCTCACTGAGGAACAAAAGGGAAGAAGAGGAGGTGGAGACGAAATGTCGTACCGGCTGAGCTCAGCTGAGCTTGTGAAGGAAAAAGAGAGCAGAAATAAGAGGAGAGAGAGAGGAAGAAAAATGCTAAGTAGTCATTTGGTCCTGAGGAGTCGGAGGAAAAGAAGGCAGTGGCTGCTCCATGAATCAGGAGAGAGCGAGTTGAGGGAAAGAGTCCTGCCAATCCTCGGCAGAGCCAAGCGGGTCTGCTTTCCATCAGTTCTTGCGCAAGCACACATGACAGAGTCAACACACACACACACACACACACACACACACACACACACTCTCTCTCTCTCTCTGTCTCTCTCTCCATCTTGCTGCATACATTTATCAACAGACCACACACCATGAAATGTGAATCCTTTTCATCTTGTTGTCCGTCCTTATATCCAGAATCCATCATTGATGTTAGCGAGCAACCGTGACTCTTTATGTGTGTGTGTGAGAGAGAGAGAGAGAGAGAAAGAAAGAGAGGGACTAATACAGGGTGCATGCATGTGTTAGAGAGCCACTATCTCTGTCAATGACTGTTTGTGTAATAAAGCAGTAAAGTGCCAACTGGGTGGGTGAGTGAGGCAGGCTTGCTTGTGAAATTGTCAGAACAGATGAGAGAGAGAGCAAGACAGTGAGAGAGAGAGGCAAGAGGGAGAGGGAGAGACAGAGAGAGACGGGGAGAGAGAGAGTGGGAGGAAGGGAGCAACACTGTTAAGATCTTCTGGACTGCCTCTATCTCTGTCTCTGTTCTCATCTTATTCTGATTTGTAGAATTCCACTTGTAAAGCACGATCTGGGTCAATACAGCGTCCAGACTGTGCCAAATAATAGCCTGAGGCAGGGGTGGGAAAACTATCAGAACATTAGAAGGGGTTTCCCCCTGTCCTTCCGATATCACCCCTCTTTTGGGCCAGAATGGAACATTCCTCTCAGTATCAGCAAGAGTTTGTGTCCCTCTTGATTTTGCTGCTGTGTGGAACGGCTGATATAAAAGCATGCATTATTCATCAAGAGCTGCACTTGAGCAATGAAAATGTCCCTACATCGAGCACGACTTCCACCGACACAAACACACCCACACACAAAAAAATACACACAGACGTGCATTAAGAGCGGTGTGCGCCTAAACAATAACAGCTGAAATTGTTATTCTGAATATGTAAATAATGATTGTTGGCCTTTGTAACGCTGCTAACAAGAGATTTTTAAAAGCTGTCATCATGACTTGTTCAACTCATCCACTTAAGCAAAGTATGAGAGCTCACCTCCAAAAGTCACTGACCTAAATTAAGACGTTATGTAACTTCAATTGATTTGTCTACTGCTTCACAACACATTTGATTTCATTGTCTGCGGCTTTATTACAATATGAGAATCAGTAAGTTACATACTATTTAGGCAAAAAGTTTATACATTATCTGGCCAAAGTATCTAAGGTGATAACATTTCCCATGTTACCATGTTAGTGGGTGGGACCCAAAACAATGGGTGTCATGTCCATGTGGGTCTGTTAAATTGTTACCAGTGTTTCTGACGGGGTTATTTCAAGCACTGTGAGTGAAAAAATGACAAATTATGTGTGGAGTAGTACTTACAGAATAGGTCAATACAAATTTAATTAGGTGTTTAACAGATTCCTGTTTCAATGAGAGAAGGCAAGAAATTGAAAAATACATATAGGAAAAAAGCAGGGCTCTATACAGGTCTTTGCTCTTTAAATATTACTACTAGTATTATTAACAGACAAACAGTAGAGATGGGTCAAGATTTTCAATTTGTCACAAAATTGTAAAAAAAAAAAAACAAACCAAAACCTTGTTTCTACTGGTGCCTGGTAGTAATGTGAGACCTTGGGCTCTCACATTAGTTTGGCACGTTCAAATCAGCTCACTTCCATATGACAGCACACAAGAGCATTGCCACAGCACTGTGACACAGGCTAGATAGTTAGACGCTCCTGTGTAAATGATAGAAGCAGTCACAGACTACTCCATCCATCAAAAAGTTCTGTGAGGAACCCCTTCGAAATGGTGGGGGCCCATCAACAGATCAACAATCAATGTCTAGCTTTCACCAGACAAAGTAAATTGATGTAAGTGAGCCAATGCTTCCCATCAGTTAAGTTGAAGTGCAGAAGTAGATTTCAGGGTGTCTGTGTGTGAGGTGGGTCAACAAATTGTTGAAGACTTTCCCATGATTATCAAATACCATTTGTGCCTGAAATGCCCATCCCTAGCTAACAATAATAACATAAATGAAACTCGAGGAGAAACATATCTGCCTCTGGATAAGAGGCAATATAATTGATGGCTTTCCTACCAAGAGGGCAGACCCACATTTTGTTGGTACACAGAGATAAGTGCATGCTATTAAGCACCTGGAGGGCAGAGGTTTGTTAAACTGATTGAACTGGATATCTGTTATGCCAGTCAGCAGACCCACACAAGTATAATGGATCAGTGCAACCACAAACTTTATACTGGACTATGTTGAGCCCTGCCTGATCAAGAAATTGAGTGTAGGGTTGAAACGACTGACGATGACATTGGGGATCGACGATGTCCAGAGCGATCACCGATAGCTGACACTTTTATCGATGTCAAGACAATATTTGGCTTGTATGAGTCCGACCGCCTGACTGGCATTTAAGCAAAGACGCATGCTGTTAAATGTGCTTTGTGCCAGAGAGTGAGAGAGAGAGAGCGAGAGTGAGAGTGTGAGCAAAAGAGCGAGAGAGAACACTGGCTGGCATTTAAGGATAGACATGCTGTTAAACAAGCTTTCAGGTCAGTGATGAGTCTCTACTGCATTTTGCTGTCATTTACGGTCACGTTAGTTTCCCCTCTCCTCTGTTTTTCAATGAGGGTGGAGCTCCCCCGCTCCACATACACATGGAGCACCAGTGGGACAGACGAGAGACGGTTGAAGCAAAGATAAAGTTACTTGAGTTGACAACAACTTGTTATGTTACTGGAAGTGCAATATTCAGAGAGAGAGAGGTATAGTCCATTCTCATTTTAGTGACAATCTCAGCCGTTCCTAGGGTATGGTAGGGTAAATGGTAGCCAATAGTTGTTCACACAGATCATAAAATGGGACATAAATGATATGTGGCATCCATATATACCTATTTGTAATTTGTATGGACTACATAGTTCTCCACAGACAGACTTGTTCAAAATAACACCATGGATACATTCAAAACTGTGCCTATACAAAGCAGCAGAAAAGTGATGCTAGATTCTATCCGAAGCTACACTGTTTCACACCTTTACACAGACCAAGATCTCAGTTGCAGACATCTGGTGGCCAACCAACCAACATGCAAGCCCCTCTCTGTCCAGATGGAGGCAGTGCAGTCGCTCACACCCATCCCAGTTGATCCAGTACAGCAGGTAGTATTGCACTGGCTTCTTACTCTCTGAAAAGGTTACTAAAGGTCAGCGTCCAGCCATAACCCTGGCATTCTTACACACCACAGTTAATGGGCTAGCGACTTGTGGTCACTAACACTCAGCTACCAGGCAACACACAGGGCCACCAACAAAACTTTCTACAGCAATATTTTACTGGAGGAACAGACCTAAATGAGAATTCACGGCAAAGTGTTTATTTCTTCACGGGTAGTGCATTTGTGCAGGTCTCACAGCCATACAGCATGCCTGTGGTAAACAGGACACAATGACCTACAAGAACGAACAATCAAATTTAGTTTGTCTGGACCTGTAAGCTACTGGATTTTTCCCCAAGATCAAATAATTACAAAGGAAACAAGCACTCTTTCATGACTGCCTTTAATGCACACATCTCTTACCCTCTGACACATTTCACCTGACGTCAAGTAATTATGCAGTGCGCTGCTATCACCAGTCCACCCATTATCACAGTGAAGAACAGGGTGAAGGATACTGAAAACACTGTATAAACACTAGACATTAAAAACATGACAAAAGTAGAACAGTTTAATAGTTATGGTATACTAAATGTAATCTAGGCCACCACTTCACATACCTATTTACAGCTATGCTTTACTGGTGCAAGACAAGGCTGGTATAGGTTGTTTAATGTCTTAAACAAGACTGTTCTTGTTTAAGACATCCCACGTTGTTGTTTTTTTTTTTAACTGAAAATTAGTTTCTTTCTGATTAGAACATTTTGTCAGCGAAAAAATTTTTGCAATGAAAATGTCACTTCTAATGCTACAAACCACAAAACTTCAAATCCTTTTACATAAAATCATATATGTGCACATTGTTTAAGGGAAACAAATACATTAAGGAGTAAGCATGATCCTTGCATTAGCCTAATGCACTGCTGAATGGAAGGCATGCAAAAGCTCTGACTAAGACAAAATAACCTTTGTCACAGTAACTATCTAAACAACAGCACTTGTCAAGTGAGGCAAGTAGATAAAGCCAACAGACCTTACACATTTTACTGGGACTCCATGCATCATCAACTGGATGTGCAGCTGCTGGATATCTGATGACGAGGGATACCCCCACCTCAATTTCTCACTGCTCAGATTCTTAGCATTCTCAGGGTGAGGGGCTATGACCCTGTCACATTCCCCAATCCCTGTCCCACCCCACCCAGCTCCCTGAAACATACCAGACTACTCCTTGTCTAGTCCAAGCAACACAATGGCCTCATATTACCCTTGCAATCTGAAGACCGCAAAAAGGTAAATAACAGAGCAAATACTGTGGTTTCAACCCCTCCACAAGATGCCACAAGACAAAAGGCATCCATTCCTTAAATATGATGCAAACCAAAAAATCCTTGAGCTTGACTGGCAAAGGATTTAATTTAACTAACAGGCTAATTCAGTTCATTTACCTCAAAACTAGCCAAAAACCCTATGTACAAATGTAGCAAAAATGCATAAGCCAATAGAGAGCACAGGAATGTCTGACTGACAGGCAAAACCAGGGGCACAAGGAAGCCAAAGATACAAAACCAAACAATCCCTGGTAAAGAAAGAAAGAGTCACTCACCTTGTGCAGCTCTATCGACTCAATCCACTGCAGTCTGTGCTCCGGGTCTTCGGCTCTGAGATACCAAACGCTGTCATTCACACTGATGTCAAAACGACACTCGTCAAACTCATGAGGCTGCAGAGAGGGAATACAAGGCACGTCAACAGTAATTAGGCAGAACACAAGAGGGATGTCAGCGTGTAATATTGATTACTACAGCATTATGAGAAAAATATCTGGGATTTGTATGCCTAAGTACAAGATGCAACATTTTCTCCACTGCAGAAAGAATTGATTGACGAATAACAGTGATGTGCATGCTACAGTGCATCTACAGTCCTCTCTCTGCTCATGACATTGCCTGAACTTACAGTGACACATTCTTGACACACATGGATTCCATCAGTCACAGAAAAGCCTCAGCCACACAATAAACAGGAATCTTAATTAGAAACTGATGGCTATATGTCTCATGGCCAAACTCTTCCAGCTCCCACAGAGCTGTTCCGAAGACCGACGATTCCTCCAATGTGCCTTCTCCTAAACCTGGGTCACAGTAACCTTTCCTCAAAGTCTTAGGCCAGAGCATCAAACTCCCCCACCACCCTCACCCCCGTTCTGCCTTGTACCCCACCCAACTCCCACTACTGACCTCCTTAGGAATTCAAGCACGTGCACCAAGAATTCCCCCGTTTCCTCTGAGATTGGAATTTGACCACAGCACTGAGCTGAGGAGGTCTGCTCTTCACGGAATCCCAATAGGAAGTAAGACAGAGCTCATTCTCCCCTTCGTCTCCCTCGCCAGTAGCACCAAGAAGACATCAGCTACTCCATCAGCTGACATAACCTCATGCTGCTTGAGTTTAATTAGGTTTGCAGAATGACACTCATGCGCTGTTTTATTTGTTGCCACTGACAACAGCAACACACATGCCTCGCTCTAAAACCCTAACTGCCAGCCTGCATAATTTAATGCAACATTGCTCTTACACATACGCACTAGTTTTCAGTTTCACAATGTACATAATATCTGGGATGCTGGTGGTGAGGGCAAGTGGCCTGTTCTAACCCTTTAGCGCTTTCTACTACTGTAACCAGCAACCTCACAGTATTAGTTTCCATAAGAGACAGGTGGAACATCTGAATCTCTAGGGCTTTATCTCTAGGAGGGGTACATTTTTAAGAGAATGAGTCTTGTGTCGTTGTCATATTATACTGCCCAGTAACTATGTAAGAAAAAAAAAAACAACAACAACTCCACTCCACCTTCTGAGTCAGCTCTGGAAGTCTAAGACTGACGATTTGCCTTGCTGACTTTCAGAAGGCGGCCCTATGAATCCCCTTTCAGTTTCAAACTTTCATTATAAGCAGGGACACATGATGCTAACCTCCAGTCCAACTATCCATTATTCCATTAATACATACTGTCCACTCTGAGAAACCTAGTCTATCAAACTGTGCTGTATCAGACACGGCCCATAAACCACAGCTTTACAGTCCAGTTTATAACTCTTCCTCTGTGCCTGGAATGCTCCCCCTCTCCTTGAGTAAGCACTACTTCAGACTGATGCTGCACACGCCAATGCTGCAGGGACTGTCGTCTGGATTTAACACTGTATCTTATACGTTGTTATGGAAAGATGGAAAGAGGAGTTTTTCCTCAAACATTTGGGCGTGTCAGTAGAAACAGAGGAGATCTCAGACTCTTTTTCCACTAGCTAAGATCTATCTTAAGACCTGTGTGTGCATGCATGTTTGAGTCTCAACTGGAGAATATTCATAGAGTAGACTAGTGTTTTTTTCTGTGCAACAATTTAGTATTTACAGTTGAAACAGAGCCGATGGAGCAGTTGATGAACACAATGGATATCGTTTAACTGCCTCTATAGAAATATAAACGAAGGAGTTTGTCAAAACCAAGACAAAAGTTTGCTCTGGCTTCACGGTTTGGAATTTCAAACAGTTACATTTCCTGCACATTTATCAGTCATAACAAGGCGAATCTGATGTGTGTGCAGTCACACAGTGGAAAACAGACTGATGTTAAGCAAGAGAAGCAGGGGCTTGTTTTCGCATTCCTGAATCCTCATACCACAGTCTCCTTAGACAGCACTGGCTTTGGATATTTGGGAAAAAGGGAGAGGCAGTGAGCAATTGCTGTGTGGGTCATATTGCTCAGATTATTAGTAAGGGAGTGCAATCAAGCCGGGTGCACTGCTAGTTAGGACTGTTGTTACAGAATTACAAAACACCCTAGCTTTCATGCACTTCTATTTAGGCCTGCACAAACACAGGAACTGGCGTAATGCTCTCTCAAAAGACCACTTTCTCCTCAAAGAACTAACAAACTGTAACCTCTCATATTGTGATTTTAATCCAATTCTGGGTCATTTAATCCTATTTCACAAATCACAGTAAAACCATTTGTTTGGCCTCTGTACTGGGTGGGAGCATGCTTAGAGAGAATGGTGAATATTCAACCAGGGTGTGGGATTTCAGCTTATCTGCCCAACAGGAGGCCTGCATGGTGAGAATACAAGTCCAATCGCCAGAAACAGAAGCACAGAACAAAGACTACCAGTATGTGGTCCAGGCTTACATTACAACAAGAGGAAACAACAATTTCAAGTAGCCTGTGAAATAACTACTGTGTGGCAAGAGTGTGTGTTCAGTGAACTGCTGATGCGAGAATCCCCTGGTCTGCTAAATACAGGTCACTATCCTGTGATCTAAATAACAGCCTCATAACTGGTTAATATTTACCTTTCTATCTTTGAGGAACAGGCATTCTCAAGGAATACAAGTTCACAGCCATGCTAATGACAGAGAGAGAGGAGATTAAAACACTGTGAGTCCTGCTGGAGAGGTAACTCTACTCCCAAAGCACTGATGCGGAAAATGAAGGCTTTCATGGTGCCCCCTCTCATCTGCCCTGACTCACTGAAATGCTTAAAAGATGTTCAACTCACTCTGCTTTCTATTAGTGCATTAGATGGCAGCTCTGTGATACCCTTTCCTTGTACTGTGGCAAATACTTACTGTCATTACAGCCTTGCTGAGACAGAGAGAGCCCCTGCAGCCATACTCCCGTTCATCCTCTGACTTGTAATAGCTTAGCGTGTTGTTTTTCAGCACCACCCATCGGTCCTGCCATCCGTGGATGTAGTTTGTCCACTGTAAACACAGAACAGATGCAAGACCAATGATGAGCTAGACTGCAACGTGCAAACTGCACCTCCTCTTCGGGAAATGACTCCAGGTAACTGACTGCAATTTGTGAGCATTGATACTCACCTGGCAGCTGCAGTAAATGAGTGGCAGTGTAGCCAAAGTAGTCGTTTCTGGCATCAAACAATCTCAAGAAACAAGCAAAGTAACGTCAGTAAACCAACCTTGCTTAAGACGCCTCCAAACTCCACAGGCTGTCCAGATTCTGGGTCCACATCCTCATCTGAGCCCGATGATGAACTCTTTTCAGACATTTAGTTGCAAATGATTTGAGGCAAAGTTTAATGAGCTGTAAATTAGTGAACCACGTAGCTGATAATGAGTCAAATGCGCCACGGTAAAAACCTGCAAATAGCTTTTTAAACTTAACGTCAGCGAACTAAGTGAGCAGAAACAGTGCAGCAAACGCTAAAGTTAACGTTGACCGGACAACGCCGCCTTTCTACGGCCGTCAGACGGACTTCAACCTAACTTAGCTGTCTTGTAGCTAGCTCGTCTGCAGGTGACAGGCTGACTCTCAACTTCTCGATTTTGCGGGCTTTGTTTTGAAACTGGTGTCGAATACAAATGAGACTAGCTAACTAGCTTAGCTAGCGTTAGCTGTCAAACGACGCAACTAGCTAACTTAAGAAGCAACTTGTGACCGTAACATTGTCAACGTAAGCTAACTCAGCTGTAGCAAAACACTCGGAGATGGGGAAGGCCTTCGTATTAACCCTGCATCCTCAACTTCAAGCCACGAATGACGACAAAACGCATTGTACCAGTGATCTGGTTCCGCAGTTTAGTTAGCACTAGCGAATGAGCTGACTAGCTTGTCTTTATGAGGTCGGGGGAGGAGCCGCAGCCATGCTTCAGTGTATATTTGACTGAGATGCTTCAAGTTTACTACACTCAGCTCCAAAAAGGCCGGAAGCACTTCACTTAGCCACAGTTTCTTCACCTATTCATTATTTATTTGCACTTTAATATTTTGAAAAGGTCGCGCACAGCATAAGAGATTTATTCTGAAAAACGGTACAGGAAGTGTGATGTTTATTGTGCTTACTTGACACTCAATGCTGTTCTATAAAATTCGGCTCCCTCGCTTTGGCTTTCATTACTTTGAGTGTAAAAAAGAAGTGGATATGGCTTTTTTGCTAGCCGTGAGCGCCTTGGCAGATAATGTACAAATTGCATGTGTTTTTAACACGATACTTTAATACAACGAGTGTGGATGTGTGACACGAGAGCTCGAGTTGTTGCATGGGACAATCTTCATTACAAATGTGTGAAAGTGCACACATGTAATTACATGCAAACCTACGCGTTAATAGCCACTTTGATACCACGATATATATATACTGTATTTTCAGGCATCAATTGCAGTTCAACAAATGAAAATCCAGTCTCATGTATGTGGAGTCGGCCAAAATACACTTTTGTTCAAAACTGCATCAAAGGATGAACCTTTCCACTAATACGGCACAATAAGAGCCACTTGAAGGTTAACCTCATTGAATTTGTCCTGAGAAAATTGTAATCTAGAGGCAGATGTTAACTGAAATGTGGAGCAACCTTTTTTGCTTGAGATATGACAGTGGAGCGTCATGTCATGTTCCTGCGCTGTAAAGCCTCACTTGCATTAACCTGAGTTTGAACCGCTCTAAGTGGATTTAGGATTTATCATCAGGACTGTGTCATGTATATGAATAGCGGATAAGATGGCTGCTTGTATGTCCTATGTTGATCGCTCTAAATGATGCATATGCAACAAAATAAATGTGATAGGCCTTCATTTTCGAGTACTGTTTTCCCACTTGTTTGTTTCCACTTTCCACTTGTTTACTATCCTAAAATGAGATTTTGTGTTTTTATGTTCAGTCAAAAGCAGAATCAAACTAATTTTACTTCCTCAAAATATCAATATGTTGTTTTTTTTATAGTTCACTGTACTGCAGGGATCCAAACAAAAATAAACAGTTGATAATTTAATGCTAATATACTTCAAATCTATCTATCTATCTATCTATCTATTCTTAAGCGTTACTCAGTCGTATACAATGGACGCAATTTGTTTAGAGGTGCTTTTTAATTCATGCACTAGCTGTGGCAGCGTGGATGTGTGAGAGGGGGTGACATCCGCAAACAAAACAAGCCACACCCCCTTCGGTGATGACGTAGAGAAGCGGAAGCAACGCCATAACTCTTCAAAACTTGCCTGAACATGAACGTTAGACAGCCAGCTGTCTGCCAGCCGCCAATAAAGCCAAGAGGAGAAGAGGAAGACGTTAGACAGCCAAATGGTCTCGGTTTTGTGTTATTATTCCTGGGATTGTAAGGTTTGAGAAGGTTAGTCGCTGATTATTAGTAGTAATATGATGTATTCAGTTTAGCCAGCGAGAAGCAGGATGATGGTGTAGTATTGATGAACAATGGGACATATAATAGATGGATCACGTTATATATGCTACCGCAGTGTCAACCACGTTTAGGGCACAGCTGAGATGTGATAGTATTAGTGAACATGTTATCAGTCTGACGAACTGATGTAATTGCCTATAGCCTATATTATCCATACCGTCCAGCCTGCTTTTATCCATGTCTTTTCATTCTTAGGGTCCATTCTTGGGCAAGAGCTTAGGGATGGAGAATGGGGGTGCATCCACCAAAGAGGAGGGCTTCCTCTCCAGAATGGCCCTCAATGACAACAAGGCTGGCATGGAGGGTCTTGACAGGGACAAGATCAACAAGATCATCATGGAGTCATCAAAGGTAAGATGCCAATAAGTGAAACACACCTGTTCACCGGTTCACTGAGCTCGCTGCTGTGTGGAAATGGTCTTCACAGACTCAGCGAAGTCCTGCACACAACCTTGCAGAGCTGCGGATCCATTCACTCAAATTTGAGGATGATGTGAATCACTTGCTTGCTTCAATAACCAGCAAGAATCTTCACAAAGACAAGGGATGTGTAGGAAGGTAAAAAATGGGGTCTCTGTAGTGTTCACTGGACCATAGGAGATGTGAGCTACATTTCTTTTCTTTCTTTTTTTTTTTTTTTTTGAAGTGTGAGGCACATTGGCTGTGTCCAGCCTAGTGTGAAAGTCTCATATCCCCAGGTTAAAAGCATACATTTGCACGGCACTGAGAATAGAGGTGTGCTATTAAAGCTTATCATTATAGATGGTGCAAAAAAAAAAAAAAAAAAAAAAATCCATCAGTTTTCATCCTCCATGTACCACTCCCGCAGGGTTCCCGCTTCTATGAGAATGAGCTGAAGAGAGAGCAGCAGGTGAACCAGCGCATTGAGAAAATGATGCTGCAGAAGGCACAGATCACAGAGCAACAGCTTAAGAAAGCACAAGCTCAGGTACACGAGCACAATGCACAAAGCTGTTTTTGTCATTCCAAAACGCAGACACACACGAAAAGTGCTGTGCTGTTTCTGTTAAATAAATAAGTCATATTTCCTGTTCAGACATAAGATCTCTCTTTGTAGGTGGACAGGTTGGCCTCTGAGCTGGAAAGGAGCCGTGATCTAAACCGTGTGATTGTACATGTGGACATGGATGCTTTCTATGCTGCTGTGGAGATGAGGGACTGCCCAGAGCTGAAGGATAAACCCATGGCTGTAGGGTCCATGAGCATGCTTGTGAGTTAAATTGCCATCTGGCAGATTTAAACACTTATGACTGTGATTAATCCTGGTATTATGTGATGATCCCAGATGATACATAAGCAAATCCTGTTCTTCATTATGGCTCTTTAGAGACTTCTGGATAAAAAAAAAATACACACACACAGACACACACACACACACACATACATACATACATACATATATCTATATATATATAGATAGATATATATAGATATATATATATATATAGATATATATAGATATTTTGCCTACTTTTTCAGTCAACATCAAACTACCATGCAAGGAAGTTTGGGGTTCGAGCGGCCATGCCTGGCTTCATTGCAAAGAAACTCTGTCCCAACCTGATCATTGTCCCGACCAACTTTGACCAGTACAGAGCAGTGAGCGATGAGGTGAGAAAGCCGGCAAAACGCACACACACACACACACACACATACTCACATATACAAAGAAATGAATATAGACATGCAGACACTGATAACAAGAATGAAAACCCATGGTATGCATTACTATTATATAATGGATAGCTCTGCTCCTTAGTCCTGATTTCCTGAAACATGCTACAAAATACCTGATGGGCACACATACTTCTTGAGAGTGTGCTTTGCAGTAATTGTAAGACAGTTAAGAGGGTTTCAGAGCTCTTATGCCTTTTTGCTTAAGCAGACAACAGTCCATAAATCCTTAACTGCTTGCATTAGATCCGGGAGATCTTTGCAGACTATGACCCCCACTTCCAGCCACTGAGCCTGGATGAAGCCTATCTGGATTTCACAGACCACCTGGAACAGAGGAAGAGCTGGCCGGAGTCCTTACGCACACATCGCTTCCGCACCAGCAGCTCTGGAACAGGTAGGACTCAGTTGTACTGAAAAATACAATCATTACACGATGCCGTGTGTTTGTTTTTAATAACTGCAGCATTTACTGCAATAATTATAGTTTTAATGATGTGTCATATCATAGATATTTACTAGGACAAGTTCTATTTCATGATCAATGTGACAACAAACTGCTAATGTATGATGAACTACTAGCTATATGCACTAGCTCAGTAATACCATTACATTTGTAATATTCTTGAATTTCGGTAGCTGTTCATACATCATATTTGAAGGCAGACAGAACTGTGTGTGGGATATGAAGCAAATGGCGGAAGGACGTTAAAAACTGGACAGAAGAAGCAAATTAGTGAACATCAGGACTATAGTACCACTGTCTCTTGTCTGCATTGTATTTTCCTCATCTCAAGCGTACCAAAAGACATGACTAGTACAAGATGAAATATAAAAACAATCTGTTATCATGTCTTGTTCCCTCCATCTCTTTCATCTTTAATCACCCCATCTTTTTCTTGTTTACTTCTGTGTCGTAACCCTCCCTGCTCTCTGTGTGAAGTTGAAGGGCAGGAGAAGCTCCCTCAGGAGAAAGAGGGTGAGGCAGAAGACCTCTCTCCTGTTCTGTTTGAGGACAGCCCAAACTCCTCTCCCTGCTTGCCGGGTGCTGGAGGTGCTGGGGTCGCTGGTGGGGCTTTCGAGGTGTTTGGAACGTCTGCAGAGGACGCTGTGAGAGAGATGCGCTTCCGCATTGAGCAGAAGACCATGCTGACTGCCAGTGCAGGTCAGGAGAGGGTTTCATCCTTGCACACTCAGCAATATGCTTTAGCCACACCTTTAGCTCTTTGCAAGGAGCTACCTGGGGTTTACAATATGAATATAACTGCAATACAACTGTTCTCAGCAATAACAACATTTATAAAAACATTTATAAAAACATATATATTGAATCCCACCAGAGTTTTCTTTTGTGTATCTCACTTGCTATGTTATGCTGTCTGAGTAAAACCAAATTCAGAATTTGCAAAAACGTAGCATACGCATTATAATAACAAAACTGCTCACTGGTGATAATAACAAAAGTCTGCCAAGTCTTTCCTGGACATTTGTTTGTCTGTATGATTAACATTAACACATGTGGTTTACCAGCCATTGGTTTACAATTCGCTCCTCTAGGCATTGCTCCAAACATGATGCTTGCCAAGGTGTGCAGTGACAAGAACAAGCCCAACGGCCAATACAGACTCCCCTCCAGCAGAGAGGCAGTCATGGACTTCATCCAGAACCTACCAGTTCGCAAAGTACAGTACACATTTCTCAAGCTAAAACATAAACATAGCCCGTGGGTCTTGTGAAAGATGTAGTGTGAAGAGACTAATGAATGGAACAAGATGGATGACAGGAATTTTATATCACAACATGAAGCCAGTAAAAGTATGTTTGTGTTTTCCAGGTTTTTGGCATAGGGAAGGTGAGTGAGAAAATGCTCAGTGCTCTGGGAATCAGCAGCTGTGCTCATCTTGGTCAGCAGATGGCGTTGCTGTCCTTGTTGTTCTCTGAGACAGCCTGGCATCACTTCATGCGGGTTTCCCTGGGTTTAGGCTCTACACACATTGAAAGGTGCCTAGATCTCATTACATCTGTAGGGCAACTTCCTATTTTACGTTAACTCTCTGAGGACTCTTGAACAATATATGATGTTGGAGTTAATTAGACGGTTGTCTGCGTTTGCATTTAGGAATGAAGAACGAAAAAGCATGAGCACAGAAAGGTATGTTTTTCTTTAACCTGAAAGAGAATCTGATATATTTTCAGTTGCTTATTGCTCCCGAGCTTGGCCCTTATTACCTCCTTGGTGTGCTCCTCTCTGTCCCAACCCTCTCTTGTCTTGCACAGGACATTTAGAGAAATGAGTGCAGCTGAGGAGCAGTTGTCTTTATGCAGGGAGCTTTGTGAAGACCTAGCTGAAGACATGAAGAAGGAGGGATTGAAGGTATAGAGCCACAAAATTCTAGTTTTCTTTATGGGACATGGTATTTCATGTTCAAGTTTTTTCAAGTTTACTTTTAGAATAAGCTCATATTTGGCTAACATAATGCTAGATCTTGATATAAGAACGAGTGTAACTATTATTGCCCTCCAGTTGGGCTGGGTAATATATTGATATTATATTGATATGATATGAGACTATATAATGTCTAGGATTTTGGTTTTAGTAACACCGTGATCTGACATGTTTTTTTTATTTTGTCGTGGTTTTAAATGCTGTAACACAGTAAAGAGATGACATGTTATGAATTTATTACACTGTTGTAGCTGTTATGTTATTTGTCTCTACCTGCTTGGTCATCATATCCACATTATTAATGATTGTTTATCAAAAATGTCTTGTGTTTAAATATCTATCTACAATATCGTCATAATATTGATATGGAGGTATTTGGTCAAATTTATTGTGATATTTGTGTTTGTCCATATTGCCCATCCATATCCTCTGGGTTACACCAACCATGCAAATTTTTGTATTACATTCATAGTTTATGATTTTATAACCGCTGAGCAGTCATTGCTTGGCTGGATCATACCTTGAAGCTGTGGAAGATTGCCTCAGAGTTTTCCAGAGGGAAAAGGGAGAGAAAGAAAACCAAAAGGGTACTTCAGGAGAAATGGACAATACCGCAAAAATGGATTGATAGAAAGGGGTAATATTTGTTTAAAAAAATCACAAATGTTATTCTTGGCCTTCCTAGAACCACCCTGACTCCAGACAGAATCTCATACAATTACCTCAACCTGTTCATTCCTCTCCCAATCGATGGGGAGAGCACTGGATGGCTTGGCACGGCCGTCACCCCCCTGCCTGGGTCCCGATGTGGCCCTGATAGCTGCAGGAAATGGTGGGCCATTAAAGAGACAGCAGGGGACAACTATCAGCCTTGGAAATGTCTCTCTGGGAGATGATCACATTACTGTGGAAGTGCTTTGTGGCCCGTTACTCACCCAGTGCATTCTGACGAATCAATCAGTGATATGACAGATCACACAGATATCCATCCATGTTCTATTTATGGTCCTTCCATACAGTGTATCTATCATTGATTATTTCTGTAATTAAGACGTTGCTAGATAGCCTTTCAGAACTGTTTCATACAGAAATGGCCTTAACTATTTCCCGATGCTAACATGTATTCAACTGTGTTGTTTTTAATATTCTTGAAGGGTAAAACGGTGACATTGAAGCTGAAGAATGTGAACTTTGAGGTGAAAACCAGGGCATGGACGTTGCCATATGCTGTTGCTACAGTGGACGAGATCTTTGCTGTGGCTAAGGACTTACTCAAAACTGAGATAGAAAATGTCAGCCCCCAGCTACTGAGACTGAGGCTTATGGGTAATTAAACATTGCATACCTAACATACCAATTTCTATATCTATTGTAAAATATATTTGATTAATTCAGTGACACATTGCATGTTGAAGCAGTAACACAGTTGATAATGCCTCTATTCTGTTCTAAGTTGTCTTGATATCATTTGTTTTTGTGTTGTAGGTGTTCGGATATCTGCCTTTGTCAGTACAGATGACAAGACACCCCTGCAGAAGAGCATTGTTGGCTTCCTTAAGCAAAGCAAGGCAGACTCTGGTGGCCCTTCCCAACATGTTTGTCAAAAGCCTGGGAAAGAGCTTCTTGTCAATGGCTCTACCCAGTCTGGACCCCTTGCTTGCCCTCCTGTAGTTGAGAAGGGCCAGAAGCAGGGTGAGGTCCCCTGGCTGGCGAAGCAGAGGGGGTCAGAGGTGACCCAAATCAGAGGGCAGCAGCAACAGTCTTTCTTCCAAAGGGCCCATGCCCAGAGACTGCGACTCCAGGCGGAGAGTGCAAACAAGCAAGAAGAAAGACATGGGGACAGTCCGTCTGTGATAACTTCCACAGGGATCCACGTTGACAAGAGTGAGGGCTCACCAACAAAGGCACATGAATCAGAGAGAAGATTTACATTCTCAGGTAAAAGAGAAGCTCTTCCTAATACAGAAAATGTCAGTGTCCTCCCCCTAGAGGCCCATGCATCCACATTGGAGAGGAGTGGCACAGACTCAGAGAGCCTCACGTGTCCTGTGTGCTGTAGACAGGTGAAGACCTCCAACTTGTATGTTTTCAACAAACACATAGACCAGTGTCTCAGCAACGTTTCTACAAAGCTGGACCCAAACACAGACACTGACTCAGACTCAGATATGGAACCAGAGAAGGGCCACCAAGGATGTGAAGTGATGGACGATGAGAGGGAGGAGTGTGATGCTAAAAAGGAGAAGGAGAGAGAGAAGGTGGAGCAAAGTAAAGACTCAAGCGTCATTGAAACGTCTGAACCAACAATCAACGAGTCAGAGGACATCTCGGAACAGGGGCCATTTGAACCAGATGAGTCGCACTATGATCATACAGGTCCCGTCCTCATCTGTCCAATATGTCAGGTGTCCCAGGACACTGATGATCTCACTGTCTTCAACTGCCATGTTGATGTCTGCCTGAACCAGGATGTGCTGCATGAGCTGAGGGGACAAACATCTCTGACCACTGATCTACCTTCAGTTACTGTTACTAACAGCAATGTCACAGGTGAGGTTAATAAATGACAAAGTACAGTATTCCTTCAAGCTTACAGGAACCTAATGCTTTGCACTGAGATGAATCAAGCACTTTTTGTGTGCACTTCATTATGAATCATTCATTTTGTTCTTTGCTGACTGTTGGGATGCCAGCCTGTTATTCCATGCATGGATCTAAAATCTGAGAATGCATCCATTACTATTGATGCCAGATATTTGCCATTCAGAGTAACTCTTAACTGTGGTTTATGTGACATCTCCGGAGTAAATAAAAGTTATGCACATGTGGATGAGTGGGTGTGGGTGGCCTGCGACCTTATCATTTACTGACAGTAGCATTGTATTGGATGTGTGTATTGATTCCCACAGAGAAGAGACATCTCATTTCACCCCATGGGGCTTCCTTTGCCCTGCTCTTGGAAATGGCTAAATCACTTTTTCACCTATTCACTTCCCACAATGGACTGTCTGTCCACCCCAGTTTCCTCTTAAACAAGCCTGCCTCAGAAATTGCACTCTTTTTATCCCTGAAGAGGTGGCGCAATCCCCCCTCATAGATAGTTGTCATTTCTTTTTGCCAGGGAGGAGATAAGGATGGAGTTTTTCCTTATCCATGAGTTTCTGTTTCTGTTCACAGAGAGAGAGCAACCTTTGCCAAGGCATGCGAACAAAGGCAAGATCAAAAGGTGAGATTGCTCAATTACAGATTGTTGCTTCAACAAACGTCAGAGCTGGCAATTGTGTATGTCCGTATGTATATTCCTTAGAGGTAAAGTGACATGAATTTATTTGTGATGTAATTAAACAAGTGGAGAGTTGTGCTTTTATTTCTTCTATAACGAGTATTTTTTGTGTTATCTTTTCATGGCTTTTAGACGAGGCTCACCCACCTCTCCTCCCTCTAAGAAGGCCAGAGGCCCTGGCCGTCACAACACCATCGACAAGTTCTTCAAGCGACAGACGTCATACACACAGAATGTCCCTCCTCATCGGAAATAAAGTCAGTGGAAAAGACAGGTGACTGGTGCCTTGTGTCCACTACTCAGGTTTTAGCCTCACTATAATATGTTTGGGTCAAAGTCAGTGTCTCCACTCTTTTGAGATCCTGACCTAACCAGGCTGAACCACAGTTGAGCCACAACATCCAAGCTTGAGTATTGTAATGTAATGATAAATGCAGTGTTTTCTTCTGGGAAGGGTTTTGCACAGTAGGACGTTTTAATAGTTAACAGTGTTGAATTCGTACTTGTGTCAAGAAGTAAACAACTGGAAGAACGATAACACTGAAACTCAATTGCCTATCTCTTCACTCAGGTTCTTAAACATAATGTACCTTTATTATTTTCAAACTCCGATGTTCATTGGCTATCTGTTTGATCAAGAGAGGAAGACCTAACCATGGTAAGAACATAGCTGATGGCAAAGAGCCATCCTGATGTTCTTCTTACTTTGAAATGCTGTTTCAGAAGACATTGCATTGTATAAGTGATCTTCACATTTTGCTGTCCTTGGAAAGTTTTTTTTGGGTGAAAAATAATTCAGAAAACATGTGTAGCATCATAGTTAGAGTTAGGGTTCACGCTATGGAGTTAGTAGTCTTTACTTACTGTTATTGTATAATTGGCACAATACTGGTGGGTCCATGGCCTTGTGTGGTTTAGTCCATCGGCCAGTTTAATGTCATCATTTTGGTCAGTCGAAATCCAGCGAAGCCGTATATCAGCTGAAGCTTGTTAGGATGGAGGTAGAGTGGAAGAGTCAGGGGACACCTCATAATTTGAAAACAGCAAACATCTTGTACATTTAATCAACATTTTGTTTCATCAGTGAAGTTAGAAGACAACAAAACAAACCAAGGCCAGAAATTCATTGTGATTCCTCTCTTAATTATTTTGTGAAACAGTTGACGATGACTCAAACCGGCTGGGTGACAAGAGGGAGCCAGTGGAGCTAAATCCTGATCAGTGGACAATATACTTCAGAGTTTAGATCTTGTCTGCACCTTTCTGGTTTAGGATTGTACGTAAAGTGTCACCAAAAACATGCTGCCATATGTAACTGATCTCTGCCAAATCTGATATCAAGTATGCTGTTGATAAGAAATTTATTATTTAATTTGGACAGTGATGCTGCTGTATGTGTTTTTCGTTTAATGTGCCATGTAGATGTACAAAACGTTTTGGGTTCTTTTGCATTTATTGTACAGTATGTTAAAATTTGGGTAAATCCATAGAAATAATAAGGTTCAACCCTGTTATCACACTGTCTTTCAATGTCAGCCTGCTCTCAGTTGCACAATGAAGAATAAGCCTAAAGTTTTTATTATAAAGTATGCTAAGACTATGACGCTATTTATTACAGGTATGTGCATTTTTTACCTGAAAGAGATATTTAAATAGAACGTTTCCACTGTTTCCTCAGTTTTATTTGTATTTTACGATGTTTGATATTAAATAATGAATATTTAATAATGGAGATAAGAGATTCCTTCTATCATTATGGGATAGGGTTAGTTAAATCTCAGTTTATTATCCGGTTGAAATTTCAACTTGAGAAATGTTATTTCGTCTTTCCATGTCACATTATCTGAGTTATGGCTCAACAGGATTGGGTCACTGAGTAAACAAGCAGCAATAAAGAGAGAGGTGTGGCCTGTGACTGACCAGCAGCAGACGTTTTTCAGTCATGTGATTGTATACAGCTCTGAGGTGAGGTTGATTGTCATTGCTGAAACGGTATGCTTAGCTAAAGGTGCTTGAATAAATAAAGCCTGAAGCATTATTGGAGGCTCATTTCATCTCTCTAGATTCGACACTAAAAGAAAATGACGCTGAAAACAGTAAGGGTATCGTGTTAATTAAGGCATAATAGATAATAGATGAATCTGTGCTTTTAATAAAGGTTTTATGTTAAACTGTTTTTATTACTACATTTCTGAGGGTGTGAGCGGCTAGAGTAAACAAGGTTCAGCCCTCCAGCCTTCTTAATACAGCAAGAGTTCAGTGTTTCTCCATTCCAAGGCTAGCTCTTTCACTCTGATAATATGACCTACAGCAGAGTGGTTCATACAAGGTTCTTCTTATACAGGGGTTAAACTGAATTTGTACAGATTCAGGGTAAGAATAGTAAGTGGTTTTTTAATGTTACAAGTCCTTAGTGTGGGGAATATTTGAATGGAAGCACAGCACAATCTTTGTGCTTTGAGTGAAAGCTTGAAGTTAGCCTAAGCCCGCTCTGACTACAGAAAGAGGTCACTTGCAGAGCTATGGAGAGAAGAGTTTTGGCTTTGAGGCAACAAGTAAGGAAGCATGCACCGAAGAAGGAGAATCTGGACCCGAGAAAATGGGTGAGACCTGAGACGGTGAGGAACTTGACTGACTTCATACTCAACAAGGACACAGACAAAGACACGGACAAAAGCTTCAACAACAAAGAGATGTGTGAGTACAAAAAAAACTGAGGGGACACCAAAGAGAGAACAAGTGAAATAGAGTCTGTGTGGCTTTCCAGGGCAATGTAAAATAAAATAAAACAAATAAATTCATCCAGTACTTTGTGAGTACACAGTAAATGATTTCAAACTGAAATATAAAAGGTAAAAGCCTGAAGCAACTGAAGTTTTCATGTCGAACACGTTTTAGAGCCTTTTTGCCATTGCATTAAATGACTGGTGTTTGACATAGGCACTGCAAATGGGGGAAACATAACTAGAGGGGTGGAATGTGCCTCTCCTTGGTTAACCATAACTCAAAATGGTAGACTTATTGACTGTATGCCTGTACCTGTAGCACAAGATCTGTGGTTATGTTTGCACATGGCTCAAATACACACTCAGATTATGTTGTCTGTGATGTCGTGACACAAATGTGGGGCTGAATAGAGCCTAACTAAATAACAACAAATCTACCTGAATCTGAAGCCATTCCCTTCTGCTGTGCTACGCAGTGCTTGAGACAGAGAAGCAGTACATTGAAGCTGCAAAGAGGAACGATGTGGAGACCATGAAGACCCTTGGGAGGCGGGTGAATGCCAATGCAAAGAATGTGGTGGGTTTACAAAGGCAACCCATGTCTGCAATAGAAACAATCTCACCACACCGCACTGTATAATATTATACACAGAGAATCAAAGGCTGACCATTTCTAGAACAGAGTGTAATCTTCTTTCTTCTTTTTTAACAATGTGTTTATAGGGATTTTTCAAATGTATTCATCATTGCATTACATTATTCAGCACAGAAAAAAGAAATGGGAATGTAAACAGAGGCTACATGTAGTGCACAGGCAAAAGGTCAGAGCATACATTGGAAGCTGTCATCTTCCAGTTACAGACAGTGAATCTTGTAGCCATTACTTATTAGCAACATTGCTTTGCAAGAACTCACCAGATTTTTTTCAAATGATTCTGCTTTTACCTTAATAATATAAGCCAGTTTTTCCACAGCACCACAAGATGAAAAGTCCTTGATATGTGGATTTATGCTTGGTCTATTCACTTCATTCAAAGTTAGGGTCATTACTCTCTCTGCCTGTAATGGACACATATATATTCAAATGCTTCAAATGCCTGAGGATAAACTCATAGTATTCACATCTTTAGTGTGTAAGGGATATTCAGCTGTGTTATTTGGTAAATCATGTCAACTGCCTTGCTTCAAAACTCTGAATGACATTACATTCCCACTAACAGGTGAGGAGAGTACCTCTACTAGCATTACATTTAAAACACGTCTGGTATGTTAGGATTAAAAATTATTCAATTTCACTGATGTTATATTTGTTCTTATAAACCAGTTATACAAGATGAGAGTTGATAGTTTGGGTTTGTGCCTTCTGGCATACATCAGACCATTCCTCTGCTGTTATATCCTACTGTAAGTCTGATCTCCAGGCTTCATGTCTATGTTTTGAGGATTCTCTTGCTTTGTCAAAAAAAAAAAAAAAAATGTTATACAGCAGTGATATCTTTGAATCCTACCCTGTGATATCTTTGATTCAAACCCTAGGCTATGTTTGACCATCATTTCCTCAAGCACAGAGAGGGAGGGCTGTGCAAGCAAGTGGTTTTGACATGATACAGTAAGATTTCTTATCTGTAAAAGCTTAAGGAAATACTTTTGAGTGGTGGCATACGTTTCCTTTAGTTCTGTAAATGACATTAGCCTCCCATATTTGTATAGGCCTGTTATCTTGCTTAAGCCTTTAATTGCCCAAGCTTTCAAACCAGCATCATTTCTTCCTGGTGCAAATGGATTATTACCCTGAATTGGAGGGAAATCTGATAGAAAGGGGGCTTCACACATACATTTTTGGACCTCATGCCATATGCAGGTTGTGTTTTTTAGGATTTATTTATTTATTTATTTATTTATTTATTTATTTGTCAGTTTCATTAAGTGCTTTAACTGAGAGGTTAAAGGTAACCCTTGAGCTGAATATGCTCATGAACCCATGCTGGTGGCTCTACTGGAGAGAAATAGCACGTGGCTGCTCTCAGTTGGGCTGCCCAGCAAAGACTGGCAAATTTAAAGCCTCCTCTGTCCCAGTGTACAAAAGGGAGAGGCAGAGTGTTGCAGGTTTTCTGTTCCAAATGAAATCGGTAAAAACTTTTTTAGACCTTTGAAAAAAAAAAAAAAAAACAGACTCAGGTGGGGGTAAAGGAATTGACTGAAACAAATAAAGAAGTTTTGGCAGTGTATTAATTTTTGGGATGTTGATGCAGCCAATGAATGAGAGTTATCTTAATGAGAGAGTTCTTTAATTAAATCTATACCTTATTTTAAGCTCCAAACACCTTATTTTAGGATTTCGGAGCAATGCTGTATAAATGGATAATCTACAAGTGTAATTGATTATTCCAGCATGACAGGACTGCCCTTCACTATGCAGTGGCTGGCAAAAATGTAGAAGCTGTGCAGCTACTTCTACAGCGCAGGGTCAAGGTGGATCAGAAAGACAAGGTGAGGGTCTGAAATGCTGAATTTGAACATTTGTACAGTAGAAGTAAACAAAAATGTTTCTCCTTCTATCACCTCTCTCACCTCCTTCATTTTCTCTTTCTTCATTGACAGTATGGAGTGGTACCCATTCACTTGGCTGCTTGGTTTGGCAGTTTGGAAATCATGAAACTGTTAGTGCAGGCTGGAGCTGAGCAGAAGATTGAGAATGAGGTAAACAACTTGAAGAAACGAACGTCCTATTGTATTTCAATGACTACAAAATTAGAATACCCACAGATTAGGCCTGTCAACCTTTTTATCCTGTGCAGTATTTTAATATGGGCCACCTCAGGCGTATGTCTTCAAGCACTATTCTGTATTTCATATCCAACACTTGCATACCACTGAGCAGCAGTTGTCATTTTAAAATTGCATGTAATGTAGCTTTGGCTTTTTGGTCAAGCACTAAATATATTATCACATATTCAAACAACACATAAACAGTTCTAAATATCAAAAAATATGCACCAGAGAAGTACATATGTACAAGATAACACTTTGTTGTTGTCTTATACCTAGGAAGATGCAGTCTAGACGTCTGCTAAAATGTGACTTTTAAACCCCATGTTGCCTTATTTCAGCCTAGAAGTCTTTTAAATGGCTAATCAAAGCAAAATTGCTCAGTGGGATGTTCCTCTTGCTACCAATTACTGTGTCTTAGAAGCCCTTGTTCTGCATGCTGGTCAGATATCCATTCATTTCACAGTGCTCTTCACAGTGCAGCTCTCACAGTGAAATGCAATATCTTTAACAGTGCATACCATGTTAAATTTCCTTGACAACCTTTATTACATATATACATATTTTATCCCTGGGTTAGAATAAGAGAAAGTATTTTGATAATTATTTTTCCTGTTTGATGACTTTTTCCCTCAGGAAGGACTGAATATAATGCACTATGCTGCCATCAACAACCACACTGAGATTCTAGAGTACATTGTTGAAGACCTACAGATGAAAGAAATGGACAAAGAGGACGAGGTACCTACTGACTGTTTTCAACCATTCTTTGATGTCTATCTTGCTGGCTTATTATTTTTGGAAGGGTGCGACAGCTTGTTACCCCCTCTGTTAGACCTGGCAAGTATGAAGTTAGGGTTAGGAAGCACTGTCTTACAGACAACCCATCAGGGCAAAAAGTACCAAATGAACCAATACAGATGGGGATCAGGTTTATACCAAAAACAAAATTCTGCATTGGGCCACATTGGTAGAGAAGATAACTTATCTGTGCCACAACTGCAACTGAATTATCCGCTACATTTTTTTTAACGCAAAAAAAAACTTTGAGCCGAGATGAATCACTCTTCTGTCATTCATATATGACATCATTTGTGGCTTACTGGACTACAGGCTCTACCACTACCAACAACTCCAAATGTGGTTGACATGTTCCTTAATTCTCTTTTTTCAGTCAGGACGCAGACCATTTGCACTGGCTGCAGAACATGGCTGTGTCAAAATGCTGGAGATGCTGATGGAACAATCTTACAATATGGCAACCATGAAGCCCAACAAGGTCAGAGTGCAAACTTGTTGACATGGATGTTAGTTTATGTGTGTGTGTGCTGGTGACATCTATAAAATTAGCTTGAGTGCACATGTGCACACTAGTGGGTGTGTCACACCTGCAAGAAATATCAAAGACAAACATTCTTTGATGTAAGTCGTTGTTTCCCTCCCTCCCTTCTGGCAGAGCGGTGACACGCCCCTGCATTTAGCTGCCAAGAACGGCCACCTGGACGCCGTCCAACTGCTGCTGCAGAGCTTTGATACCCGTGATGAAGTCAATATGGTAGACAATCAGCGTAAACACTGTCTCTATCACAGTTTGGTTCATATGCTCTGTCACAGTGTGTGCTCAGTGGCTAATCCACTACTGGATGGTGGCTTCTCTTTGGTTTATGTAAGGAATATGAAACAACTGCTGGCTACTATCATACAACACACTATCCTGGGTTTAACGTCAACTCTATGACTGACAAACTGTATTTGTTAATGTTTTCATGGTGCCTGAAATCAAGGGTTGGCCTGGGATCTAACATAAACTGCAATTACAAGAGCTTCCCTCTTCTCTAAATAATGAAACGCCTGAAAAAGCTCCCCATATGATCCTGAATAAATTCAAATCAATATTAAGAGTTATTAGCTAATGCATGTTGCTGATACCTGTCAAAGTGTGATGGAATCCTCAATGCTAATCAGAGGTAGGCTTTGTTTTTCAACTCAATACAATCACCTTGAATGTTTTACCACCCCTGCCTGTGACATGGCTTCCCAGCACCTCTGTATTTTATAGATTGTTCTCTTCATGCTGCAGGCTGCTGAGACAGCTCTGTACCAGGCTGCAGATGGCGCGTATGAGGATTGTGCTCTGGCCCTGCTGGAGGCTGGCTGTGACCCCAACATCATCACCACGGTACAGTGAGGCACTACAGACTCAAATAATAAGGTTTACTGTTAATGGTACTACATAATGCATTAATGGGGTTAATCCTTTGGGCAGCATCAGATTTGCATGCATTAAAAAAGGTGTTTACACTTCTACCACATCTGAACACCATCTCTTTTAGGCCAAATGCAGTGCTCTCCATCCAGTTTGTGAGAGAGGTGACACATCACTGCTGAGACTCCTCCTAGATCACCAAGCCCAGATGGACTTTCAAAATCAGGTTAACAAAAACAACATAGGTGTCAGTTTGCAGCAAAGAACAAACATACATATATACACACATGCATTACCTCAGCTATATTACTGACGGTGTGTCTGTGTGCTTGCTATTGTTATGTTGCATAGTATGTCCTAATTTTGCAAAGTTAATTTTTAGATTCATGTTGTGTAACAGCATATTTTTGTTCTCAGCACCTAGAGGCTCCTCTCCACCTGGCAGTGAAGAACTGTCACATCCCTGTCATCCACTCTCTACTGATGGCTGGCTGCAACATCAATGTTACTGATAAGGTAGGCTATGCTCTGCATTCTAACACCCTCTATTGAGGTCTCAGCCTGAACATTTAAAAAACAAATCTAACTGTGAAAATGTTTTGTTGTCCTGTGTTGTTGAATTTCATTGTGCTGTTACTGTTGTTAGAGGTCCCAGACTGTGATGCATGTTGCAGCAGAGCTGGGCAGAGTAGATGTAGTGGAAATGCTTCTCAAAGCTGAGCTGGATCTGACAATCCAGGATAGGGTAAGAGTGCTCACAAACACTATTTTTGGAACTAATTCAACACCAGAGTTGCCATACTAGAAGTTAAACTGCTTTGTAAAGGCTACAGTATGAGAATATGTTTTGGGATTTTATCTGGCCAAAATCATATGTAGTTAGATCATCCAAGGGTTAAAGCACTGTACTTGATATAGAAAAACCAGAATAATATAACAATAATAATAATTTAGGAGCCCTTCAGTTCTAATTCATGTGTATGTTGTTGGACATGTTGGACCTCTGAGCAGCAGGGTAAGACAGCTCTAGGTGTGGCAGCCAGAGCAGACGAGCCTATCATTGTGGACATGATCATCAAAGCAGAAAGATACTTCGCATGGAAGAAGGTGAGGTGATAGTGATATGATTCATCCAATGTCTGTGACTTTCATGTGCCCCATTTCCAAGGCCTAGAAATCACTAATTACATTAATCATGGATGATTCATTTCCTAACATCACTATTCTAGATTAGCTGAATCCCATGTAATACTATTAAAGGGCCTGTGGTAAAAAACAAAAAGTCTGACAGACCAGAAATACTTGACAGCCAATTTTACTGACAATTTGATTAAGCATGCATTTGGTTTCCCACCCCTCCTGATATTGAAAATGAGTAGCTTTGGCATTCACATTCTCAACTGTGCATGTGTATCTTTCCAATCATCTCTCACTGTGGCCCTGTGGACTCTGAAGCTTGTGGCCTTTCTCAAGATGCTGACATGATTTGATTGCCCTTTCAGGCCAACACTGAGATTAATGAGAGTCTTCACAGCCAGTCCGCGCTAACATTTAAACTGGACCACCGCTCTGAGACCAAGGAGTTCCGTTCTGTGGCTTGGCAGCTGGCGTACCAGCTCCTGAAACCAGGCGACTGGAAAAGACTGGCAGAACATTGGAAGTTCACTAAGGAGCAAGTGGCAGCCATCGAGGAGCAGTGGACAGGTGGCAACATGCACAGGGGACAGGCTCTTGACTATGTGATTAGCTGTTCTTCATAAGAGCAAAATTCATGCAGCCTCCTAAAGCTACTGGTTCAAAAACCCAAACCATTTCAGAAAATCTAGACAGGGAAAATAACACCCTCCCCTATTCATTCTTGAATAAATAATTCAATAGCGCGCTCTTTTCCTCCCAAAATAGACTGGTTATATCATTCTCTCTACAGTAAGGTTCTAGGTTATTTCTGCTGGTTTATCAGTATTCCTCACTGGACTGGATTGGGCTGTATTTTCTGTCCACAGGGCAGCAGAGCTATCGTGAGCATGGGTACAGGATGCTGCTGATTTGGCTCCATGGGGTGGAGTTGGCTCAACAGAGTCCTGCCAAAGAGCTCTACCATGGCCTCATCTTCACAGGCAACACCAAGGCTGCAGGTACACGTGCTTAACAAGTATTTTCAAGTAGCACAAAAATACTGACAAATCTCTGAATGTGTTGCTGTGCTGACTGGGAAACATTTCCATTTTGTGTTGAATAGCATATTCATTTTTATCACAAAACTTGTCATTTATTATCTTACAGATAAGATGCGGATGGAGGCAGAGAGTGGCAGCAATAAGAGCTGCAGCATTTCATGAGGATGAGCATTGTAATGGATGGACTAGGGATCGATCAATTATCAGGGCCGATATTCAGAACTTTTCAATAAGTAGAATCATAATATTGATTTGAATGATGGCTGATATGAAAACCACTCAGGCTCTGCCTCTCTGTCTGGAAGACAGCAGAACAAAAGCGAGTAGATGGGGCAGTGTGTCTCATAATATGGTTACAATTTTCATGTCCCTGCTTTCCATTTCCTTCACTGGGTTTCTTTATACTAATGCCATGTTAGTTAAACATTTGTTAATTCAAGGTGGGTTTTTGTTGGTGTTTATAATACTGTAAATGTTGACACTGCAATTGTCAAGTTTACAACAAATGAATATCAGTTATTGGTGTCCTGGATTACTAATAATTGATATTGGTATCGGCCCTGAAAATCAATGAGGGTCGATCCCTAGCATGGACACACACCTGAATAACTTGAAGTTTACATCATTTTCAAATGCTTTAAGTTAAATGAAACATCTGTACAGACACCTGAACATAAACTGCAAAGAACAGTAATATAATTTATTAAAAAATGCTGAATTTTGCCAGGTCATTGACATATGGCTGGGGTGTAGTACTATAAACTTAACCTGAGTTGATGAACATTTCTGTTTTGATGGAAAACATCAACAATGTAATAAATAAAAATACGTAATTTCACACATAATTGTAATGTCTTGAATTACATAATTTAAAATAATAATCCACAACATTTTCATAAAAATACCTATTTTGCTACTCTCCGTGGCAAGTTGATACTACAGACTAGTGATTCAATGTAGTCCCAGTTCATTTTGTTGTTCTAAACAGCCAGTATGAGTGGGACTTCACTGTGAAAAATCCTCTACACAGAAAGTGATGCAAGTTATGTTTACAGAGGCATCAACAGCAGTTCTTTTTTAAATAAATATAAGAACTGGGTAGTTTGTATGAGCACCGATAGACACCATGGCTTAACAGACAAAGAAAAGACTAGTGCCTACAGAAACTTGAACTTCATAACTTCATCAACAGAAAATCCAAATCCAAATTAGCAAATGAACTAAATAGGAAGCGACTGTGAATATTATCACTACCTTCTAAGTCAAGAGAGGATACTGAGGAGTGTTGCAGATGTAGCTTTTTTTTTTTTTTTTTTTTTTTTTTTAGTTTTATGGACTGATTTTGCTATGGTCTATCAGCTGCAGATTATTTAGCACAGCTTAGTCAGCTTCTGAAAGACAGCTGGTAGGTCAAAAGTCAAATATTGAGCAAATGTTTCACAGCTAATTCAAATAATAACAGAGTTATCCATTTAGTGCAGCTTCATAAGCTTAGCAATAGAGCTGCTTACCGTTACAATCTACCAGTGTACGTCTAATTCTAACCTTACAGTAAACAGTTGCTGTCTTTGATCAGTTTAACGTTATCAATTGAGCATTTGCTTGTGGTTCTGGGTACTAAGATATGCAATAATAATGTAACATCACAGCTTATAAACAGTTTTACATACAGAGGATATTACAATCTCTGCGCAATCTGTCACTTGTAGTGTTAGTTTTAGTGTAACAGCTCATGCTTGTTTGTATGAGGTTGTAAGTGCTGGTCATTTCAGTGGAATTAAAGAATTGGCGGTATGAAATGATCACTGAGAAATGCAGCATGAAATACCAAAACAAAGACTGCTTATCACCAAAGGTGTCACCAAAAGACAAACAAGAATCTCACAGATTAGCACTTTAAAAGGTACATTTTAAAAAACATTGTCTTTCAGAAATAAAAAAACAACAACTATCAAACATCCACTTCAAAAATACAGAGTGCAAGGACAAATTAATTTGAAAACTTGATGTGTCACATGGTGCCACATAAACAAAATCCCCATAATATCTGTCCAATATTCTCAATAGGCTGTACTTGATATATGACTGTATTATGGGAATCAGACAAATGCATTTTTATGACATAAAAATGTATAATACAATTGCATAGTGCAGTGATGGTTCAAATCTAGAAAATGTGTGTAATAGTTTCTAATGAGGAATGAGCCAATCATCAGTCAACAACTTTGATGGAATGCGTGTGGCATGTGTTGGAGTGTGTCTTGGATGAGGTCCTGGCTCCGGTGGAGCTCTGGCTCTGATGAGATGAGCGAGGAAACTTAGCTGCTGCGGCCTGACCAATGGTGAGCTAAAGCAACGACACAGAAAAGTGAGCTAATTTCAGTTCAGTGCATCAAAGTAACTGTAACTGTCTTGCAAACAGATGCTCGGGATATTTTTCATGTTAACTCTTATATCAACATTGACAATAATGGTTATACATGTGGTGTGACCTGTCCCATACCTGTGTAACTGGATGGTGGCGTTCAACGATGACAGAACTCATGGGTGGAACCACACCCATCACCTGGAGGTTGCTGCGTGCAGTCTTACCAACATCGGGCCGTGCAGTGATACGGGCTGTTACTGTCTTTGAGGGTTTTTGCTGACTGGCTGTGACCACACGCCCACTGACCTGAATAAGTATTGTAAACACCATGTGTCATTACCTCATGCAGCAATGTAAGTAGTACAAGAGATTTTATTTAGCTTGAGACATTTAGAGTTAGCACAAGTCACTCATGGTCAGTAATCTGGGAAAAATTCTGCCATTTTTCCAATGATATAGTTAAAGATAGCAGTTTTTAAAGGTTCTGATTCACTGCATGTCTGTTAAGGAAACCTCAACACAGAAACACCTGTTATAGATCTGAGTCTGAAGCTAAAGATAACCTGTTTGTGGGCACTTGTAGTGCCCCCTAGTGGGAGGGAGCTCTGGACAACTGTAGCGGAAGGGAATACCTCTGCCCTGGACATTGGGGCACTGGAGCCCACCTGAGGAAAAGAGAAATGGAAAGGGGGAGACATGAGCAGAGCAACAGAGCAGCAAATAAAATCTGACTGAAGCAATTAAGAAAGCTGACTGAATGCTATTCAAGGGGCACTTTTGTTTTTGTGTCAGCATTATTAAAATACTTGATAAAAATCTTGAATTTGTTGTGATGTATGCTAAAGACACATACACTTAAATGTAGAACATGTTCAGAAGAGAAAAATGTATTTACAACAACACACTTCTGTTTGTACTTGTTGAAATATTAAAAGTGAAAATAGAAATATTGTTTTAATCAATTTAATGTTTAACAAAACAATTCAGCTGTGATCATTGCAGAAAATGTGGTATGCAGATTAATGTATGTTTTAATTAGGAATCAGTGTCAGTGTCCCACCATCTCTACTTCGCTGTGGGAGGGAGGAGGGTCAAAGTGGATTGGGCTGAACCGTGTGGAAGAGACGGGATGTGAGCGAAGCTGAGCCAGTGAACCGGAGCCAGGCTCATCACGGGGGACCGGATCATCTAGAGGGGGAGAAAATATAAACGGAATGAGACTCTAGCAGAAAAAATTGTCACTACAGGTTTGTTACAGCCACAACTGTAACATAAAAGCTGAGTGTTGGATTATGATGGCTTCCTAGCTCACAAATGTGAATGAGAGGCCAGCTGATATTTGCCTTTTTCAGAATACTTTCACTTTTCACCATGCAGATTTCCACTCTATGAGTTAAAGTGCAGTCAAATTCTAGCCACTGGCATTGAAGATTAACTCTCATTAAGTGATAATTACTAAAAGGTGACAATACACCTTGTAAAGGGTGATGTAGAACATAATAATATTATCATCTACTTTTCCTTGCTGGAAAATGTCAGAAGGTTAGGATTAGGACACATGACAGCAACATGATTCCTGCCTGAAATGATTGTTTTTAATTGCTTGTCAGACAAATTATTACATTTCAAACGGTCAGATCTACTGGATAAATATCCATCAATTACACTGCAATAAAATTTGTACAATAAAATCTGAACTGAAGATTAAAACTTTCCTGAAACAGAAAACAGATCTCAATCTAAATATGACAAAGTAGCATCTGTTTTAATGACCTCGGCAGAGTACCATTCAGTTATGGTGCTTTGCCACTAGCACCTACTCGGCTCAACTCGGTTTCTGACGTTTTCCATTACAACTGAGTACCACCTCACCGTGAGTGGAGTCGCTCTCATGTGTCGTCGCTCCCTGTCCAATCAGTGGCCTGCACTCTGTTTACGTCACATTTTCAGCTCGACTCAGCTCGCTTAGAACCCCGGCCGAGTAGGTACTAAAATAGTACCTGGTACCAGGTACCACCACCTAATGGAAAACCTTACAAACCAAGTAGAGTCGAGCCGAGAAGGTGCTAGTAGAAAAGCACCATTAGTACTCAGCACATTCACTTCCTCATCACTCCATCAGATGAACCAGTGAAAGACTGCAATGCAATAAAGATCCACTTCAACTTTACTCATTCATAAATCCACACAAATGTCAATAACACATGGCTGCACCCTATTGGACAAATTGTGACTTACTTTCAATCCTGATAGCAGTGTTAAATCAATAGAGCACAGAGGCAAGGCTAATAATGCCTTCAAGGTTGTTAGATATAGAGCAGGACTCTAGTTATGTAACTAACCATGCTGATCATGAACTGCAGGTTGCTCTGGCCGCCCCTCTGCGGTGTGGAACATGGTGAGAGCCTCCATGTTCAGAGCACACACACCCCTCATGAAGGCCTTCTTCATCGTCTCCTCATAGTGCTCTCGTTCTAATCGCATCCTCTGGACCTCAGCCTGGGCCTTCTCAACAGCCTCACAGTGCTGCATAAGACAGAAAGACTTGGTCATTAAAATTATACTAAAAAGAACATTTAGACACCTAGGGGGCACCCTAGTAGCCCATCTCATAGAGGAAGTACCACAAATCAAGGTTAAGTCCTTATCGCAGCATCCAGTGGTCCCCTTGCTGCATGTCATTCCCCCTCTCTCCCCTTCCTTTCCTGTCTCTCTCTATTGTCACTACATACAGCAGAAATGCTAAAAATATCTTTAAAACATCATTTAGATAGCTGTGAACTGACTTTTCCCTCTTTGCCTATCTAGTCCTGCCACAACACCAATCTCACCGCTGGTCTTTCTCTGTACATCTCAGGCCAATGTGCTGCACTGCATGTCTCTCATATTATAGTCAATAACTCTTCTGCTTATTTCCCTGTAGTTTTTTGCCACTGCTCGCTATACCGTGCTTGTCTTAATCTGCTGCTTTTACTGCAACCTCGATCAATCAAACTGGGACTGCTTTAGTTATTAAATTATTCACTAAAATGAGCAAATTTTACATATGAAACTGCTTTACGGGAAAACACTTGGGAAAAAATACATTTACCTTTTAAAGGAACAAACACCACAATATGCAATGGTGCACTACATGAAGGAGGTCATAGTAGCAACCTCAACAATTATTAGCCAATTTCCAAGTTATCTTACCTTGCAAAATTCCCCAAATCACTGGTAAATGATCAATTTAAAGCATTTTTCACAACACACTCTATACTAAGTCTGCATCAGTCTGGTTTCAGGGCACACATTGACACTACATCAGCCATTACTCTAGTCACGAATGACATGGTATCTGCTTTGGACAAAAACAAATTATGCTTATGCTTGGCCCCAAGTTATCTGTCTGATTGATCTCAACGTGTGAAAACAGTGACTGCCTAGTCCTGCCTCTGGGCAATAAGAGAAGGTGTTCTGCAGAGTTCTATTTTGGGTCCAGTTTTATTTTCTATTTACATTCACATTTAAGTATCATGTTGATAATCTGCAAATAGAGGCAACGTATTGACTTCTTGTACAGCGACAGATACAACTTTCTTTTGATTAATATCAAAAGGACTGTGTCAATTGTGGACTTGGAAAGTTGGCCTTTATGTGAAATGCCCCATACACATGGAATATGTCACAGCAAAAAGTGAAAATTCTCTGAATCAGTGTGTAATTGTGTTTGAACTGAGTTTTATTGCAAGCTCTGTGTATTTGTTTTATTTATTTTAATTTTGTAACTGTTTTTGAGTTTGTATCTGTGATGCTCAGTTTTATTATGCACTCTTCATTTGGATATTTTTTATTTACTTAAAATGTACCTCAATGTCATTGAAATGAGGGCATCCTCAACAATTTTCAAGTATAAATAAAGCCTGAATGAATGAATGAATGAATGGATCAGTTCTATTAGAGTATAATTTATTTTAATTGCTACAGAGCACAGTGATTCTAAAACTACAACACACCTCACTAAAACAAAACAACAGCTGATATGGTAGAGTCTGTACTCCTCTAATCTCTGCATCCAGCAATAGTATAGGGGAGAGTGGGGTAATTTGTGCCAAGGGGCAAGTAGTGCCACCCCTGTTATCTAGAAAACCATAGAAGAAGTTGGTCATGTGACCACATATTTTTGAAGAGCCAACCATTTCACTCATCCTGCAAAGAAGGGAGACACATGGCTTGAGAGGTAAGCACATTTCAGTTCAAAAAACATTTTTTTGCCCTCCAAGGTAAAATTCCATGATGAAGGTTTTTTGATTGCTGTGTTTGAACAATTATAGAAAACTTTGAAAACAGTTCACACAGGTTTTAGTACTTTAGTAAGCTACACCATGAGTCTATACAGTTAGCATGATGTTAGCTCAAAACAGCTGGGGGATGCATTTTTTTCAAAATGGTGGGCTTGGGGTAATTTGTGCCAAAGGGCCTGGGGTAAGTTGTGCCAGTGGCACAACTTGTGACTATATACTATATATTACTTTATTGTATTTTATTGTTATTGTACATTGTCTTCTTACCTTTGATCACTAAAACTATTCAGATTTAGATGAAGATGATTTGCAGGTGCTCATTTTGGAAGTTTTATTTTGTTCTGGGTGTTCATGTGGCGCTAGGCCAGGGGTGTCAAACTCGTGCCATGGAGGGCCAAGAAATCCACCAGGTGATTTCACTGATTAGTCCCGCCTCTCTGTTTCGAGGTAGGGTGATCAGTGAAATCACCTGGTGGAGTTGTTGGTTGGAATGAAAACCTGCAGCCTCTTGGCCCTCCATGGCACGAGTTTGACACCCCTGCGCTAGACCTTGTTATAGAAAAGTGGCCTGAGATCTTGTTAAAATAATAAATAAATGTTAAATAAATAATTTTGTATTGAATTTGTTTTGCTTTTATACAGCATTATCATTTGTGAGATTAAAATGATCTGTTTTACTTCAATTATCAATGGCACAATTTACCCCAGTGTATTCTCTCTAATGGCACAATTTACCCTGCACCGGGGGCAAGTTGTGCCACAAAAACACTTTTTTTTCAAAAGCTGTATTTCTCAAACAGTTTATATAAGATCCAAAGTGATTGTTCCCAGGGATGCACAACATCCTAAACTATATGTGCATATTTTAGTTGGAGGCATTACTGTAATCCCCTCGCTTTAAAGGCACTTTAAGTAAAAATTGGCACTACTTACCCCACTCTCCCCTATATATCCAGTTCATGTAAGTGAAACATATTGCACTGACACCCAGATGCACCACATGCACTTGTTTATTTACATGCTTCCCACACTTACCTGGATATCAAATAAAGGGACTTTTCCCAAAACTCTCAAAGGTGTACAAACTATTAAAACAACTATAAAACTGAATAAGATATGACACTGGACAAAAACAGACACAGGGGCCTATTTTTCATGACCTTGTCCAGTCAAGATATCTTAAAAATTTTAAACTGCTGCTACATCAACACAAACATCCATCAAAGGGTATTTCCTCAGCATGTGAAGAGCTGTTCTATAGTCTAAAATAAAAAATTTAGTACTCTCAAAGCTATCAATTTATTTCCAAAAGCTGTCAAAGCCTTATTTTAGTTTCCTCCAATTAAACAAACTTTCAAGGTGCATGGGGACACTGTATTTACCTCAGCCAGCTTGGCCTCGTATTCTGTAGACAGGCGCATGCAGACCTCCTCGGCCCTGGTGCGGCAGGCCCGCTCCACCCTGTCCTTCCAGTGTCTCTGAACCAGAGAGTGCCAGCCTAAAAACACCTTCCTCTTGAGCTGCAAATTGTAGTGCTGCTGTGCCACCTGAGCAGCATGAGCCTAGTAGGGAACCACAAGACCATGAAAATATTCACAAGAAAATAATTACACCCATAATTCATTCTTGTGCAGGTGCAGTACATTTTCTGTTGTGTTAAACTTCCTGTGTTATGGTTTATATAATATGAGTCATCCACTTCATTTACCCTTTTGAAGAAACAGAAAAAAAAAAGATTTAAAAATGATTTAAAAAATGTATTTTTCTGCAATCCATTTCTTAGTTTCATACACAGCATGGGATAAAAAGGAACAGACTGTTTATCAGTGCACTGACAATATTTCAAGTATGCAAATTTCATAAGAGGAGAAATCTGTGTGAAAATGTGGCATGTGCATGTTCAGTGTGCGGTGACATGGTGATGTATGGGTTGGTAAGTCATGCAGAGACTGAGGATTTGCATAAAACATTAAACTACTTTGACAGTAATCTAGCATAGTTCACAACCACTAATTTGATGCTCACTTCTCAAAAACATAAATTATGCCATGCAGTACTGAGAGACTCCTGAGATCACAGTGAGAGCAAGTGAGCTGGTGATGCAAGGAAGACAGTAAGGTGGTAACATATTTTGGGTGCACCTCTTCTCTGAAACACACAACTTTCCACTATTTCTAACATCCTATAACCCTCATCTCTTTTCCTGTCTGTATACCTCCTCTTTGGCCTCTGCATGTTGAAGTCTCCACTGGGTGAGGACCCTCATCTTCTCTACCTTCTCTTTTTGTCTGTCCAACACCTGGCTCAAGTTCACAATCACCTGAGGGAAAAAAGGAAAGACAGCACACATCACACAAGGAACTCATCACTCTAAAGAAAGCGCAAGATAATGTAAGAGAGGGATGCAGTTTGTTAGAGGAAATCAGTAAACATGTGCAAACCTCATCTTTCCTCTGGTTGGAGGTCTCATAGGTGTGCAGCAGCTGCTTCAGGCTGTCCAGCTCTGCCTTGAGGCCAGCTGTCTGGGCTGCATGCCTCTCCCTCTCCTTCTTCATCTCCAACTTGTGTTGCTCAACGAAGGCCAGCTTCCACTTCCTCAGTTCCATCAGCACATTGGACTGATTGCAGAATAGAGAGTGGAACAGATACATACAACTTGTTCATTACACTACATCAACAATTATGTAAATGTGCATCTATGAATCTTTTTTAGTGATAAATATCGATATTATATCAATATCATTATTGTTACATTGTCAATATCTTCCGGAATTTTAGATGTCATAATATTGTGATATGGCATGAGTGTTATCTTGTCTTGGTTTTAATGGCGGCATGACTGTCAAGGGAAGCAATTTTCCAAACTTATTTGACTGTTCAAGCTGTTTTATTATTGACTTGTGTAAATTCTCTTGCATGTAAATATTTTATAAAAGCACCAACAAACATCCCTACAACATTGTTACTTATCAATGTGGAGGATTCACACAAAGATACTGTGATATTTGGTTCTGGTCATACTCCCCAGCCCTATAAACAGGTGCATCAGGGGGTTCGAAAATGATAACATCTGCAGCACAGGAGTTTTGTGGATCTCATCTCCAAACACAATTAGTCCACATTCAGCAAAGCAGTGGACCATATCATACTATGATATACTGCCAACAACCTGGAGCTGAACACATTCAAGACTGGCAGAACTGAAGATGAGGATTGATTTCTGGCTAAATCTGCCAATTCATCACCCTTTGGAAATCAGTAGGTTAACTTATAACTCAGGTGAGTTGCTGCATTTTCTCAGGGTTGAACATCACCAACACCCTAAAATGTGAACATATTTGGCTTAATTAAAACAAACAACAACACAGGGTGTTCGTCCTGCAGCAACAGAAGCTCAGTGTTTCTGAAACTGTAAACATGTGAACATCCTCCACCAAGGTCTGGTTCCCTTCTGTCTCCTTCTACACCTAGGACAATCTCCCTTGAATTACTGGCACTGCTGAGCGGGTGATGGGCTGTCAGCTGTCCTTTGTGAAACCGCTACATGACATCAGGGTGAAGAAAAGGGCAGGAAGAAATGCCACAGTCAGGGAACTACCTGTTCCAAAAATATTCCTCAGGGAGACAATACTAAAATCAAGAATACTTGTTACCTCAACAGGCTCTTTCAAGTGCTGTCATCCTTCTCAACAGGCCCTGCTCAGGCTCAACCCCGTACATTCATATTATCTCTGCTCTCTCCTTCACCATCCCCTATGGAACTGACTGTAATCTCACTACTGTGATGGTTTTATTCTTCCCGTTTATCATTACCTTGCATTGTTTGTGCAATCTTGCACTACTCATAATGTATACTTGTTATATTTCACACCACTTTGGCCTCAGCAATTATCTGCATGCTCCACAATGCAAAACACTAATCTTTTGAGAATTTAAATCACCTTCAGTCTGTTTTAAGTTCCAATATTCTGTGCTAAATCACTGGCTGTCTCTCACTGTCTCTCTGCAGAGCTACACCGCACTGTAAAACATGCTGCCTAAACTATGCCATAAAACTACATGCAAGTGTGGTGCCAACAAGTACAGACATAATACACATTCACACATGGCACAATACAGCCATGCGCCTCCAAGACATAACCTGCATAGTATAAATTTAAAATACAAGCAGCAGCTTATCGATCAAGGAATTTTACCTGCTGTATCTGCTGTTGATGTTGTCGTTTTTAAGTGGAACCCTATAGCATCTGTCTGAGAGTAGAGGTTTATACTTGAGAGGGGTCCATAAGTTTCCCTAGTCAATTTAATGATAACCTTGTCAGAGATTGTTTGGAAGGAAGGATACTCCCTTATCCCCATCATTTTCATTGTTCTCTAGTAGCCATGTGTACACATAGTTTGAAGTCACTAAAATGGGATATGACACAAAATTTAACACAAGGCACGTGGACTGCATAATATCCTGATATAATTACCATAATATATTAAACATGACCAATTATGCTAATGAAGCAATTTATTAAGCAAATTATTGCATTAATTAGAAAATATTCCTATGTCAACATACCTGTCTTCACATAATGCATAGCATTTTCAAGAAAATGAGTTCTTCCTCATTATTATGCAAATTCGTGGAGTGAAGTGCTCCAACATTTCAACAGATAATCTTTTCTACAGTGGGAATCTGTAGTGTAAAATGAAGTTTAAATAATGTACCTGAATTACTGCATTCACAAGAATGTGTTACACATAGACGCACAGATACCACCATCAGGGCATAATATTCCATCAACTGTGCACCATCATGATGGGACATGATATAATGGTTCAAAATTATACAGCATATACAGAAGTATACATTTTTTACACTAGGTACCCAGACAGAAAGTGCTGTGTTAGCTTACACCATACTTTTTCTTTTCATGGTGATCTACAATTACAACTGATGGTGGGAGGGCTGGACCAGGTTTTGGTTTGGGTCTAGTCGTGGCGACGTTAACAGGGGCAGAAGATCAGCCTGCGCTGTGGTCGGGGCTGGGAGAGATGCTCTCACTTTGACTAGCAGCAGCCACAGAGCTACCTCCGCTCCCCACCTCACCATGTACACTTCGTTTAAAAAACAAATATATAAAATATTTTGGCTTGGGGGGGTGAACAGTTGGGAAACCTCCGGTCTTCGATTTACAATTTTTGTTTGTTTGTTTGTGTTATTTTTTCTCACTGTAACGGTGGGCAACACTCCCCTCTCTCCTCCGCTGTGTGGGTGGGTGTGTGTGTCTGTCACTGGTGTGAATGCAGGTGTGTGTGTTGTGAGAGAGAAGCGAGGGGGGAGCCCTGCCCGTCGCAGAGGAGAAATGCATTGTATGAATGTAACGAAACCATAGCAACGCATTAGCCCCTCCAATAAACTGTAGGGGAAACACTGGATTAGTAGATAATATTCTTGCCCTGCTGCCTTTAGACCTGGGACTGTCAGGTAAACTTGTAATAGTGCAGGTCTTTGCTGAATCTATAATCCCATAGTTTGTCTTAGAAAGTAGTGAATACAATGGTTAATCCGTGGCCACTTCAGCAAAATGAATACAGTTATACATTTTTGGAATGGAGCTTGTGTATTCATGGTATATTACTGTATGTGCACGCATAATGGTACACAAGGATGGTTTTGCCACTGAACGATAAACAGATTTCAGAGATATCTGTCTTGTGATTTCCTTTTTGATCCATTGATAGTGTGTTCACTTCCAAAAGTGCACACTTGCTGACTGCTGTCATAACTGAAGTTTAGCCATTTTTTAGCTGTTGTTTTAAACTATCCTCTTTCTGCCCCTACTGATTTTTTAATTAAAAAAATAAATGAGAACGTAAGACAGATAAGTATGGGGCATTTCAATAATAATGACATACATATTTTCATGATGACTGTGTTATAATAAGAAACATGTAGTGTCACTGACATAAACTAAAGCTATATAAAAGGTAATTTTATAGCAGAACCAGTTTTTTTCATTTAGATTGTGTAAATGAGGCCCAGTCACACTAATATTTCAACACTGGTAACAGCATAATATGCTTTCTCTACAATTCTACAAAAACTCCATTAGCACTCTATTAACAGAGCAACACTTGTTTGACCACTTATGCAAAACTCTCCATTATCATTAAAAATGCATATTTCTCGCAGTGAGTGAACACTTCAAATGATTGTTTTTCTTATCATGGGTAAACCTGCCAGCCAAGGCCCATTTCATTGTGAATATGTGGAAGCTCAAAGCACAATACCAATACCGTGTATCTAATACTACAAGTACCACTGCAGATGACTATGGCAGAACCCTGTGTGCAGACAAAGGGCAATGCTTATATTACTTAGGGTCAACTCTTAAACTGACTGCAAATAAGTGACACTGGATTGTGGAGGATAGCACTACCTTACTGAGGATGCCGACTAACCTTGAGGTTATAGCTCCACGTATCCAGGATGTTCTCCATCCTGCCAATGTTCTCCTCTGAAATGAACATCTCTGACACAGCCGAAACCAGGGTGTCTGGACTGCTCTGTCTGGACCTCACCGGCACCGCATGACGCCTGTCTGAAGGACCATCGGAGAGTACAGACAACCTGCTAGGTGACCGGCGTGCCGTCTCCTCAGCTGGAGGACAAGGAGAAGCAAGTAGCGCCATGATTATCTGTTTTTTGAGCTTATCAAATGAAGGCAAAATAATATGGGATCACATCTCACACAGTCCCATTTTGGCTTCTTTATATTCACAATTCCATTTACCCTGAGAGGCTCTTGAGTGTGAGCGAGGCTCAACTATCAATGGGGAAGCTCGTGGTGATCTCACACTCCTGCTAGAATGCCTCCCGTCTTCAGCTTCACGGACAGAGTCTGGAGAAACAGAGGAAAGAAAGAAAGAAAGAAAGAAAGAAAGAAAGAAAGAAAGAAAGAAAGAAAGAAAGAAAGAGAAAGAAAGAAAGAGAAAGAGAAAGAAAGAAAGAAAGAAAGAAAGAAAGGGTGGAACATAGTACAAGGTTGGATAGACAAAAGGGGAGTAACAGGGAAATAGATTTTATCACAGAAAGAGGTAAGTGAGTGAAATTAAAAGTGAAATGTGGAAGAATAAGCCAGAGAACAAAAAGAGAAAAAAGAGAGTGTTTAAGAGCAGTGAAGGTGACGGTGGGAATGCTGATTACAAGAAGATCACGGCTCCTCATCCAGGAATGCATTTATGTCAATATCTTAATTAAATCCTGCAGGGGGAAGAGAAAGCCTGCACTCTAAAGAGCAGTACGGGCAGAGTGCCAGGAGATCATTACCAATCAGCCTGCCTGCTTTCTCCATCCCTGTGCACTACTCCATGACAGTTAAAGCACTAAACCTCCAGTGTGAGAGCTGCAGCTGGGGGGAAAGACTGATGGACTGTTTAAGATGTGGTTATCATAGGGGATACGGATAGGGGGTACAATCTGACAGACTCCCCTACCATGTGTATCATGACTAGACCAGTTTGCAAGCTGGAAACACAAAGCAGATAAACACACACCACTTTTTATTTTTAACATTCTGAAGCCAAATCCTTTATGACAGTTGATCATTTGATGGGAGCAGTGTCTGGAAGGGCTCAAGCTGTGTCTCTCCTGACAAAGCTTGGTGAAATGAGCATGTGTAATGTGAATGTTTTGATGTCGCCTTTTTTTTTATTTTAATTTTTGTTTTATTATTCTGTTTTGTTTGGCTACTGTCCAGAGTGTGTTTCTTTGTTTCAGTTTAGTTTTTATCATTTAATATGTTTAGTTTTAATCAGTTTCAGTATTATTATTATTATTTTTAATTCTAATAAAATGGTAGGGTATTTGTCAGGGGAAAGTTCAGAATATGTATTCCAATAGAAACACACCACTTGTGAAGGCAGATGACTCCCAGTTATGTCGACAGTTAGTTTTTGTTTTTTTCCTACAGTGTAATTTATATTTTTATTTCAGTTAATTAAAATGTTCTTGTCAGATCTAGTTTTAGTTTCATTTTAGGTAACTTTAATAAATCTGGCTTGTGCATGAGAAAAAAAAATCCAAGATACCTGCAGGGCGCTGTGATTTTGCGCCATCTCTTCCCTGGGAACTCCGAGTGTCTGCAGACATGTGTGAGGTGCTCGGCAGCTTCAAGTGACCGGTGTGTGTCTCAAACTTAGGAGTTACCACAGCAAAGCGGAGGAGCTCTTCATACTCATCCTGTTCATCAATAAACAATAAAAAGAGACCAGGAGTCACATTTTTGTTATGTCAAGTCCTCTACATTTTTTCCATGCTATGTTGTGAAAATGTAATTAACCCAAGATGGCATGCAAACATGCTGGACAGATGTTGTGTTATGCTTTAGGGTCGGAGCTGTTCCTCTCATTCTCCACACTTTTCTCCTCCCATCATTCTGGTAATAATTTTTGTTTCATCTGTCCAAAAAACTTTGTTCCAGAATTTGGCAGGCTTTGTTAGATCTTTTTTTTTTTTTTTTTTTTTTTGCAATTTCTAATGTGGCCATCCTGTTTTTGAGTGACACCAGTGGTTTGCACCTTGCTGTATACCCTCTTATTTATTTTCTCATAAACGTCTCAATTGTATATTTGGACACTGATGCGCCTAACTCCTCCAGAGTGTTTTTGACTTCCCTAGACGTTGTGAATGGGTTTTTCTTCACCAGGGAAAGAATTCTTCGATCATCCACTTCAGGTGTCTTCCATGGACTTCCAGGTTTTTTGGCATTTCTGAGCTTACCAGTGTATTCCTTCTTTTTCAGGATATACCAAACCGTTGATTTGGCTACTCTTTAAGTTGTTGTGATCCGTCAGATAGATTTTTTTTTTTTTTTTTTTGGCTTTCTGAACCTAATGATGGCCTCCTTCACCTGTCATGGAATGATGAGGGTAAACACCACACCTTGCCATGAAACTGCTTTTTAGTCAAGTGCCCAATCACTTTTGAGCCTCTGAAAGTGGGGTAACAATGTATAAAACTAGCTGTGATTCCTAAACAGTTAATGCCATGTTTCTGTTCAGAACCTTAAATTAAAGCTGAAAGTCTGCACTTCAATCATGTCTTGATTACTCCATTTCAAATCCACTGTGGTGGTGTACAAGGGCAAAATTATGAATATTGTGTCTCTGTCACTTATGGACCTAACTGTACATAGTGAAACCCATCAATCCTGGGCATTAGTTATCATCATTGTTATTATTATTATTACCTGTAGGTCAGAGGACACAGAACTGCCTGGATCAGAGTCCTTTGGCAGAACAGGACTGGCCAGCTCCTCTTCGTCTGTGGACATCTAGCCAATACACATCAGCGGAGGATATTACTTTGATGAAAACACTGCAAGCAGCACAAGCTTACCACGTTAAACCACAGCAAAAACTAGACAAAGCCTCAACAGTAAAACTGCACGAAAACTACTGAATGTGGGTATTTTTAGCATAAATAACTTGTGTGTTACGTAGCGTATAACGTTATGTCAAATTTACGAACATCTCTTGTAACTATTTTTTATTACATACATTTCCTTTTGGGTCGAAATGGTGTAATTCAAAACTCACTCTTTATGGAGCGGGTTGAGAGGATCATAATCATCAACGTTACACTTCCTGGGAGTTTAGCAACATAAGCTAACTTAACAAAGCCGACAAAAGTATGCACAATAACAAGCAGCAGTGTTTTTTAAAAAAAGTTTTACCTCGCTTATTAGCCTAACTATTACAGTTCACAACTACCCACGACTTCCTTATTTTGCGTTTGCAAGCTTTCGTATGTCGGTTGGAAAATGCTTGGTTTGCGTTTCAAACTAAATGACTCTTGAACAACACACAACCTGATTGGCTATCCCGTCCAAACCGACCTGCTAAAACTCCTCTGATTGGTTAATATGTTTCTATGGCAACAGTAAGCGGAACAACGCTGATCTCACCAGCTCCTATGCGCCGTGGTTTTGTTTTGCACCTCACAGCTTTTTAATCGGTAGTAACCTACTTGTCGGCGAGTTAGTAAGGTTTCTAATTATTCGACAGCCACTGATTTTGATTATTTTGACACCGGCCCAGTTGCTGGCCTGTGCGAAATAAGTCGCTGAACCCTTGTGTCACGATAATCCTTCAGTGCGGGAGTCATTGAAGGATTTGCAGTTGAGTGTTCGGCCACTGAGAGCAGTCAAGGCAAGGCTACACACAGCTATGTCTTTTGTCACATTCACTCATCTTCCATCGTTTTGCCACGCTCAAACAGCTTCAGTCTGGATAATCCTAGAGTTTACATGTCACCACACACGGCTGCATTGTTACATAATTAATGACTGACCGCTTCATCTTGTTAGCCAAGTTAAGTGATCATAAATCCCACAAGCATTTTAATTATAAGAGGGAAGTCAGCCTGCATGTGGCTGAAATGGATTCGGGCAAATCGTTAATAAGCATCTGTGTCCATTCAATGAGCAAACATGGCTTCCAGACTGTTCAGTGGCTCATCGGTAGTGTACGATAGAGATTAGCTGATTAAATGTCATGGAGAAGCAACTTACTTGTCTAAAGAAGGTATAAGTCCTTGGGGAATACCACCACCCTGAGAACGTCCCTGTAGCCATAACAGTGTTCAATTCCCTCAGACAACCAGACAACAAACATGTAGTTCACACACAGAATAACAGCAATGTGTTAACTCTCTGAAAACCTGATGCTTAATAGCATTAAGACACACATATGTGAAGTAGCGGCTTGGCAGTCTCGGTGATGGGACTGGAGAGAGGAGACATATGGTCTCTCTCAGCCGTAGCAGAGCTGCCAGCGATACCATTGGACTGGGGCCTTCTTGCCACCTGGCTGAGTGCTGAGAGTATACTCCACTGTCTGGAGGCATCCTATCAGCGTGTCATGAGACCTGCAGGCTGACTTTGAGTTAGAGAGATGAAGGGCGAACGCAAGGCTATGCCATTTGTGTCAGTGCAATGATCTCCATTGAGCTCTATCTGACAAGGCACCTGGGCTTTTTTATTTTTCTCTATAAACAAGTAGAATACCAGAAAAGGCAGTTTGACAGCCAAGTGTTGAGCTCTGACTGAGAAATCGAGTCTTTGATGCTGAGGAATACAGGCTTATGAACTGACTGAATAAGGATAAATAAGATATTGCCCCAAATATATAGTTGGGGCAATATATTTTTTTCATCTGTGGCATTGTACTTATGATTTAACAATCTAAATATAAAGAAACAGATAAATAAATTACTACTTGATTTAAGCAAGGACCTGCCCCCTCCCACCACCACCTCCACTCTCCCCACACACGTCGACATATTTCATTATTACATGTCTTGACAGTTGAGGCAGCATATGAATTTGAACCAGAATCGTGAGGTGCAGAAAGGATAATCCTTGCTGCTCCAAGGGGAGTGGAGGTTTCCTGTTGAATGACAGGAAGCTGTAGCTCCCACAGATTACTAATTTCCATTTTAGAGCAGATGATGCACATGTTTTGAAAGCTTTTGATGACATGCTCATCACAATTTCTCTTTGAAGGTGATTTTTGTCATCCCAACTTGGCTTGTTAGGTTCCCTGCTTTTTTATCACTGCATTGATGTTGAATTGTAAATTTGTTATGCTTGTCTGCTTTTGTGATATTGTAACAAGGATTGGCAAGGCATAGCTTTGTGCAACGTCGGATGTTTTTGAGCATATGCATCTGCCCAGGCCTACATCCCATATGTATTGTTTACTCTCATCACATTTTAAATTGAAATGAAACAATTAGGATCAACGAACTGTATATGTAGTCAACACTATAAATGTTACTGTATTAAGAAATGTTGACATTATAGTCTTTTGGCCACACATGTATATCCATAGTTTAAATGATGCAGTATGGTCTATAGCTGAGTTTAAAATACAAACAAAAGATACAGACAGAAAATAAATCCACTCTGTACCCAGTCTGTAAATTGTTTTCCTTTTGTTGCAGACAAAGGTAATAAACTACTGTTGATAGTGGTCAGATTAAAGCCTGTATTACAGCCTCTAACCCTCCTTTAGATCCCCTTTGTAAATTTCACCTTCCTTTCAGCAAAAGAAATGCACCTGGGCCTGTGTGTTGAAATGGGATTCAGCTCACACTCTTCTCTCATAGCCTGTTCAATCTGTTCCAGGACAATAATCACAATCCATTTGACTTTCTTCCCCCTGGTATTTTAGCTCAGGTACGTTAGACTATTCAGGACCTTGCAATGGTAGACAGAACAGAAATTAGGAAATAATGTTGTGTAGCTAAACAGGTGGACTTTGTAAAGGAACTTTAGCCTACATCATAATACGTTTAGATCTGTTTTACATTGTACATCTGATGACTTTGCTTTTAAAACAGATTCCAATAAATTGTATTAAAACCCCACTCTATTATTTTGGGTATGCGTAATTCAGTCTTTTGTACTGCAATTGCAAACTGCAAATTGCAAGCTTGGTGTAAAATTGTCGCTGCCCTAAATCAGTTTCCAGTCAGACATGTTTACAGACAGCCATAACTCTTGAAGACAACAACAAATGCGCTATCATCAATCGTAATGTTATCCACCCATTTTTCTCGCATACAAGGCAATGGTAACCACTCACTGAACACAGTGTTGCTAGTACTCATCTAAGAGTTATTCATAGCTGCCTGCTGTTTTCAAATTAGTTTTCATTACATTTTGATGGACCAGCACTTCCCCCTTGGGCTACTGTAATCCATCACCTCTCTCCATCAGTGACACCAGTGTCCTTTTGTTTTGCTTTCACTTTGCTTAGACACCGAATAACCAGCACTTGTAGATGCACTGTGTTTGCATTGTCTCTGTTCAGATGATGTAACAGTTTTACAGTAAGAGCAATATGGAAGCATAATTTATCATTACGATGTAACATATCCATGCATTTTGGTAAAGATACACTGACTTCAACATAAATAGTGGAGTGGAGTCTGAGAGGAAAAGACGGAGACTTAAATCAGTTAGCCTGTGCTTCTATCTCCACAAGGCAAAAACAATTACCATCAATGTCCACATCCTTTTGTTATAATCTGGATGAAGATAAGCAGCAGGCAGCTGCTCCAGTCCACCTCTACCTCTCTATTCATTTTTTAAGGAAAGTGGGCTCTGCAGGCCTGTATATAGGGTACATTTCAGTTCTTGGGACACTTCTTGGGTAAGCAGGGGTGCATGTGGTTGCTAACACTCCTGCTTTTCTATCAACCACCATAAAAAAAGCTGAAATCCACTGTCCATGCATGTATCAAAGCTACACTCTGCAACACAGTATATTGTATTTATTGTATTTCCATCTTGGTGAAAAGAGACTATATTCTTTAGTATCTATTGTATGCATATATGCATATATGAATGTGTGTGTGTGTGTGTGTGTGTGTGTACATGTGTCAGTGTGACCAATAGAAGGGAGAAGGCTGTCTCATGATAGAGAAAGAGAGAGAGAAACAAAGTACTGGCATGTGCAGTGGACAGTGCGTACTCTGCGTGTGAGGGTCATTCTACTGTCCTGTACATTAAGCTAAGTGCTCTTCGGCTCTCCAGCAGTAGTAAATGGAGTCTTGTGGCTTGAGGGGGGTTTGTCTCCCAACTCTGAATGAAAAGCAGAGAGTGTCCCCAGCCCCAGGTCACTGCTTCTGTGAATCATCAAATTCAGAGGACAAAGGGAGATGCCTTTTCTTTTGTGAGTGCGTGTATGTGCGTGTATGTGTGTGTTTGTGCCTGGGTGCGCGTGGTCGTGCAAGTGTTTGCATGTGTCTATGTGTGTGTGCACTGTATACACCATTTAATGTCCTATTTGGTATTCTGGCAATGACTATAATCCACAACCAGTGTCAGCACCATGTCGTGGTGTTTAAACACAATAAAGCGATGCATAATCAAAATGCACCACGTGCGTTATAGGATACTGTGAGCAAAATCAGACCACACTATACCCACTGCATTTTGAAATCTACTTAAAATGCAAGTTTTTATTTTTCAATATGAGATGAAGGAGTCAGATGAAGAGGGTATAGTAACCAATAGCTTGCCTTCTGCCGGTAGTTATGTCTGCAGTGGACCAAGTCTTACTGGTAGAGCTGGTATAGTTTGCAGGCTTTAATGACATGAATACTGAGAGGCTGAGTGTCCCTGCACTTGCATCAGTCTGTCATCCCCCACCCCCCCACGCACCCTCCTCCACCCTCCCCATCTCCAGCAACAACTTGCATTTCAGAAGCGTCAGGATCTGACAAAGCAGGCGTGCAGGCATTCAGTGTCTCACACTTCATCTGAAGAGCCTACTTATCCCTGAGAGCCTGGGTTACGTTATGCAATTATTGTAACATCACGGCATAATCTTTGTGTGGCATCCCTCAGTAGTATTATGGACTCTGTAGTAAACATTTGTGGGCATATCATATGAGGGAGAAAAACAGAAAGTCTTTTTGTGCTGCTTAATTGGCATCTGAGAATCATGGCATTTACTTACTTTACTTACAGATGGATTTACCATGAACATAGACTCAAAAAGGGGCAATGAATAAAAGACAGAGAACTGTAAAGTGTAGGGAATCTGTGGGGAAAAAAACATTTTTATGTATTTATTTCGTGCTCCTAGTAAAATGAATCATCATATGAATTATGAATGTAGAGTATGGGTACTCTCGCTTTAGTAAATAAGAAAATTGTGCAATGGAGTCTACAGATCATAGGCATATGGAAAATGATCATGCATTGCGTTGAGTATATGATATATCAGCATGCATGTTCCTGCAGTATTTTGAAGCCCCTGGGAAAACCTGTGCCTCCCCTAAATGAAAATCACTACAGTATTCCTTTAAGGACTAATAATGTTATTGTGGTACTATACTGTGTGTTTATAGTCACCTTATTGCACCTTTTTCAGAAAAAAATCTGCCACTTATTTATTTATTGTCTTCTTTGTTTGTTTGTTTGTGTATAGTGTCATTAGAAAATGTCTTGTTTGGACGCCCGGTTTTGCAAATAACAAAGGGGCGAGCCACGTTCCTTCAAAACCTCTATATCTAAAATCAAATGGCCATGAAAAGTGTGGTTATCAGCGACACCATCACTCAAACCTGCCGGCCTCAGATGTGTAAACGCTCAGGTTTCAGCACCATGGACAGAGAATGTAGTTGAAATGCACGGTGCGGGGCTGCGAGACTGGTCGCTGCATAACAAGGTAGCTCTACTTTTATGAAAGCGTTTAAGTTGAAAAACCTCCCAAGTGAAAGCGCTCCGTTTGCAGAATTTAGATCCTGGATCAACCCTGTACAACACATGCAAAGAAGTGAGAAACTTTTCAGCTGAACAACAGAACGCTTTTGCTTAGACTGACAACTTTGGGTCCATTAAAGCAGCGGCTATGAGCGTTATACTTACGAGCACCATAACCACTCTCACATGCTGAAACTGAAGTCTTCGTTTGTATTCTTAGAAAACTGTGTGTTCACAGATGGAGAATGGACGGACAGACTCGCACGCTGTAGCTGTGCTGCTGAAATTCAAAACCTGTAATTTCTTATCTGTTTAGCATTAATCGTAAAGGCTCACTGTCGTCCGACGCAGTGTTTCACGTCACTCAGTCATAACAAGATTGTTCCATTAGACGGAATTGCCCGCATCACTCAATGAAATACAATTATTGATTGCACTGGCTCTCTGAGTCAGTCCCGGCTGCTCTCTCTCTCTCTCTCTCTCTCTCTCTCTCTCTCTCTCTCTCTCTCTCTCTCTCTCTCTCCCTCTCTCCTTTCCTGAAGTACTGCAGAGAGAGAGGACTGCATCGAAAAAACCTTGTCGTGCACCGGCAATTACCTCAGATCCTATTCAACAGTGAAAAATCTGCAGAATTACTGTATATCCATAAAGCGAAAGCGGAATCTGATGCAATGGGTAACTATCAGCCCAGTCCTCTGTTCATCTACCCCTAAATAACGGTAAGTGATGACTTCTTTCTTGAGAAGAAAATATGCTGACTGCATAACATTTCCGAGTTAGAGAAATCCGGTGTAATGTGTAACTGTGACTGTTTCCTTTGTGATCAGCTATACAAAGGTTTGTAACTTCTATTGTTCGTGTTTTGCAGCTTTACAATAATGACTTCTTCACACAGCAAGGCTGGGAGACTGGGAGACTTCATTATTTATTCATAAGTTTGTGTATCATTTGTTAAAAGTTGGGATGTGGACTGTGGTTCCTCTGTGGATGCACTAAAATGAGTCCATATGCCTCCTGCAAAAGTAGAGAGAAATTTGCATCATCTTGTTTAGGCTATAAGGGAAAACGCATGTATAAGCTGGAAAAACCTAATGTAACCACTTCCCCCACCTTTTTTATGTGTGCAATAGAGTTTATCCACCTTGGTATGTAAATGTGGAATAGAGTGTGTCGAATACCCTGCTTTTTGTGAAATAGACTTTATTCTCCTTTCTAGGATGAATTACAGCATAGTTGTTCCATAAAATCCAGTGTACATTTAATGCAAGTTTGGCTTTATGGAGATATGGTGTTTTAATCCATATACATTCTTGCTTTGCTGAAAATACAATTTATTGCTGTTCTGCATAGGTGTTTGTTTGCTTGATGACTGGAGGTCATAATTTACTTATCTTCCTATTCAGTACAACATCCCAGCGTGCAGCCCTATGTTTTTAGTGAAACACTTGTCCTTGTGATGAACAGAGATTTTGGTTGTTGGCTGTGGAATATGCATGGCTAGTGCTATCCAGCCACCTGCCCTGGGGCAGTTAAAGCACTCTGCACTGCCGCCAAAAAGAGGAGAGGATGCAGGAGTAGGCTACTGTCTCATCCCTGAATTGTACCTCAAGAGGCAGCGAGCGATTGATAGGCACACAGCCAGTGAACTGGAAATCTGTAGCAAAGTGCTTTGTTGGCAATCTGAAGGTTACTATAGTAGTCGTGCTTGGTTAACACTGAAGTTGGACATCGCTAAAGATGTTGGAGGAGGTAAGGTGACTGCAGTTTGCTCTTGGCCTTTTGTCATTGCTTTCAAGTTAGGTAAGAGTTTTGTTCTGAATGTAAACAAGATTCTAAACGTGATTCAGAAAACCCCTCCTCCCCATCCAGTAGCATACCCATCTCACATCCAACTTTATGCAACACAATCAAAGCTTTTGAAAGTGAGAAAAATCTTCTGTTCCAGTGTCACATCTTGGATGAAAAATTGATAATGTTCAAATGATAATGCAGTAAAAGTGAAGGCCTCCACAAAAAGAGTGTGTCTGTTCACCATGTTCGACTTGTGTAACCAAATTCACAGATACATCATTACTTTAAGGGTAAATTACATTTTATACAATTTATGCTGTAATGCTATTTTGTCATCTTGGCCTCTCTTTTTAAAGAATGACAGGCTACCCTTCTTTTTGTACTGTCTGTGCTGCCTTTTCCAAACTATTATTCACACAATTATTCTTGTGTATTTCTTTGTAAATTATAAGGGTGCTATTCTCTGTAAATTATTTTTTAGCCAAACTGCATATGCACAGACCATTATTAACAATATAAACACCTCACAATAATACCACCAATAAATCAACAATATCTTGCACCCTATCCCTAATGAACGTTATTGCGTAATTACACCACTAAGTGTAAGGGATGTATTTGACAGTGGTGGCATGTTACGTTTTGTGCTGCCTGTGAAAGCACTGTATTGTCTCTGCAGTGAGGTCTGGCAAGGCGGGGGGACCATATGTGTACCAAGGAGATCAAACAGACATCAGCCAAGAGCTGATGCGAAAGAGCAAAAGAGATAACACTTATTACACTTCCTTTAGATCTTAAAACAGAGCAGGGGTAGGGAGGGAAATGCTTTTGTTCACATCCATGATGTGTTTCTGTCTGCTCTGCCAAGTGCAACATTTTATGAACTGAACAGATGCACTGCTCTGAGCAGCTCATTTCTGTTCCCTCTACAGTCCTATATTCTGTGTTTTTGCTGTTAGAATAAGGGGTTACACAGAGTCAGTATAAATAGAAGGGAATTCCTTTTCCCTATCTAAGCTGGGCAAGAAATTGACTGAAGTCAATATTGATATTCATAATTTTAACTGCTATGGGCAAGGAAGGTGGAAGTCAACCTGCTGCATTATGAAGGTGTATGATGTAACTCTGAACTCGCTTGCAATCAGCTATGCCTCTAAAGTTTTCATCTGCATGTAACTGGCCACTGAGAAGCGGTGACATATGAAGTATAGTGGCTTTGAAAGATGCCATCTGTGTGGTGACATATGGGCAGCTTTAGCCATCTCTTCTCTTCTTTCCTGTTCTATATCTCCACTCTTTCCTATTACTTTATTCCCTTCCTCTTATAATCCATTATAATATTCAATTCCTTTCCCTTATTAGTTTTTACATTTTTCTTTGTTCAGCTGTTACGCATATACCCACTTGTAGAACCTCCTCCTCTTTGTGTCCAGTTATTTTCTCTATCGAGCTCTTCTTCTGTGTTATTATTACCCCTCTATATTACACCATCTCTCTCTCTCTCTGTCTCTCTCTCTCTCTCTCTCTCTCTCTCTCTCTCTCTCTCTCTCTCTCTCTCTCTCCCTCCCTCCCACTCCAGCCCTCTCCCCCCTCAGTCTTCTCCCTCCTCTCAGTAATGGCATCAGTGTCTGATGAAATCTCCTAACTGAAGACGTCCCAGGCTGGCTGAGGCTATGCCTTCCAGATGAGGTCATGGGCTCTCCGTTTTGATGGAATTACATGCGGCTCGGCCCACTTAGAGATTGGACCGGCTCTTTTTCATGCTGATAGAACAACCCACTGCCAGCCCCCTCCGCCTGCACTTGTCTTTGAGCGGGGAGGACACTGACAAGTCAAACCTGACTGAGACAGAATACATTAATGATTTCCGTAGCTCAAAGGACAGCAACTATGAAACTGGCTCAGCTAGTGTTTGGCACATGATCCTGATTATAAGCTGAAAAGATACGGTAGGAAAAGCATATAGCAGAAAATTTCTACTTCAGAAAGCTAATCTTCAGGTGAAATAAAAACCATGCATTTATTTTAAAGTTTATTACACCATATTGCCAAGAATAGTTGTAGTGTATAAAATGCAAGGACACTGGCCCCCTCATTGTTCTTCATCATTGCTTGTTTATATTGTGTGAGGGGCTATGTTTGGTCCAGTCTGGCATCAGGCTGCACTTAGCCAAAGAACGAACTATTGATTTTCCATCAAGTTCTCATGAAAATATATTAAGTGTTTGTCTCCTCTAGCATTTGTGGGTCAAAGAACCAGAAACTCTAGGACCAGAATTGATTTTATTTTTTTTTTACTTCTCATTCTATCCACCTGCTTGCTCAGACCACTGTCTTTGGTGACTACTGGACAAGTTGTATCCAAACTGATCAAAGCAGATCAGCACACATCAACACTGATTGACAAAGACTGGACTGCTAAATTGCTTCATTACCTTTTTAAGTTCCTCTGACTCAGGCTGTTCATTACTGCTGCCATGATTGCTGTGTAATGTGGTGTAATTATTCAAGAGGACATTGCACTTCATTTTTTCCTTTGAAAATACTCATTAATAGCTTCATTACTATGCTACTTTGGCTAATGATTCGTGATAGGCAGTGTAAGAGTGTGTTAAAATAAAGTCAGTTGGTCAAACACAAAGAATTTGTAAATGAATTGTAACTAACACTTAGTTTTCCAAATCCTCTGCTGCCCCTTGGTTGTATAATCCAACTTCTGTAAATGTAATCTCTTCATTTGCCTGTGTGTATTCATGCAAGAGGAAATTTAGGGCCAAGTAATGCTTGACCTAGAGTTTTTTTCAGCATTCTAAAGAGGTTGAAGGAAAGCAGGACCACTATCCATCATGCAGACAGAGGCTATCGCGAGAGCAAGGCCTATTTTCAGCCATCCTGAGACAATTCACAGCAATGGTGCACACATTATACTAACTCCCTCCATTCCAACTGCAGAAAACAGCTGGGCCCTGGTTTATCATCGCAGCTAGTTTCTATTCATTATGTTCCAAAACATCAACTCACTGTCATCTCAGTTTGCTAACAGTAGGCATTTCTAATCACACCATAACTGTTTGCAATCAAACAGCAGCCACAGCCATGACAGATGTAAAACATCGGTGCCAGTAGAATTTTTTTTCTTCTGAGGTTGTGGACGGGTTAAATCCGGACTTGGTTGCTGTGGAAGTGATCATGGAATGGTTTGAATTAGATTGAGGAGGATGTGTAAATCAAGCATCATGAAACAATGTGATAAAGGGGATATAATGGAGCGAAAAGCATTTGGAAGAGATGTATCAATGGCAGATGGAGCGCCTCAGATGCGCACATTGGACATTAAGAGCTGTGTGAAGATAATAAAATCAGATGGAGGCAACTTAGCCAGGTAGCAGTCCAAAGATGTGCAGTTTATAAAGGGAGACCCTCAGTGATTCGAAATTTTCCTCACAAGCAGGCATTAGTGGGAACAACAGATACAAAATGTGGAAGCTTGAAAAGGAAAAGGAAATCTAGAGAAGATACGGAAGAAACCAAATGGGACACAAAGGGTTTGGAATGAAAGCTGTGAAAGAGGGGAAGGGCTTGTTTGAGAGTCACTCTGTGTGATTGTGATTGCTGCTGTTCCTTGAGCTGTCTGCGCTGTCGGGGTCTTGTCAGCGGTGGTCAGGTGAGGCTGTGCTGTGGGGTCGTCTGGATGCGCCAAGACGTCCTCTGAGCTGCGTCACCACTGACAGGGGGGCCTCACCATACACTCCACTGATTCCCTGATAGACAGGCTCCACCAGGACGCACTCCCCTCATCTTGTGTGTGTGTGTGTGTGTGTGTGTGTGTGTGCTTGTGTGAGACAGAGAGAGAGATTGTGTGCGTGCATAAATGTGCAAACGTGTAATTATAAATGAGGAAAGTAAGTGGTGGCCCTGGTGCTGAAACCCTGACACCCCTGAACTTGAACAAACAGTGTTTTGGTCCACTGAGGAACTTTAAAAGCCATTCATTTAAAGATGTAGTAAATAGAGAAGTTCCCCTACTTACATGCTTTTGTCCTCAGGCTGCAGTGTTGTTTTAAATAAATATTTGAAAAGTTCACTTGCAAAAACAGATAAATACCATTCCTAAAAAACAAAATAAAATGAACTCACTGCTATATGTATCACATATTGTACCTTCTTTATCCAAAATCCAAAATTTTGTCACAAAGGCCAATATCTAGTATTTAAAAAACAAAACAAAACAAAACAAAACAACAACAACAACAACAACAACAACAACAACAAAACAATAATATCTTTGAAAAAAAACAACAGGTCTATAGAAGTTAATACAAGTAACTCTTATTTGGAAAATCCTCAAATACTAATTTAAGATTTATGAATAGTAAATTACGATGGAGGTTGCTCCATTTTTCAGAAAGAAAAATATAATTTAGCACACTCATATATCTAGCCACAACAACAAAGTTAACCTTGGAGCCTTTTGCAACATCAGACTTACTAATGATCTGATGAACAAAGGCTTTTGGAGGAAAAAAAACATCAACCAATAAATAAAAAACTGTCTCTTTCATTGATCCCAAAGACAATATCTTAGGAGCCAGGGTTGTCAATGGAAGCATTAAAAAATTATCAGTCCATGTTTAAAGGAGTGTGCTCGTAACTACAGAAGTCGACCAATGAGACAGAAGGGATTAGCAGAGTCACCTTGAATCAGCAGTGTCATTTTGTCCAGTAAAATTGCATTATGGGAGCTGGAGCTGGCCCTGTGATTTGTGTCCTCCTGACAAGGCTTCAGTGTTCATTAGAGGCTGTGGTGAGCAGCTCCTAGACACACGGGAGCAGCACTCACTGGACAGCTCTGTGCACAGCCTTTTGCATGCACGCACACACACACACACACACACACACACACACACACACACACACACACACACACACACTTGACAGTTCTGACCATCCCCAACCCATCCTCCTTCACACATAGACACACACATGCACACATTAATTTCATAAACCACAAACACACACACCGCACACAAAAAACAAATATGCACACACAGACACAGGCATGTAGCTGCTCTTTTTTATGGAAATTTTATATCATATAATAAGCAAATCTGGATTTCCTCATTTTTCTGATTGAATTTTAGGTTAATTTTACATTTGTTAATGCATGTGCTGATCTGCACGCTGTCACATGTAATGAAGAAGCCAGAATGACACTGTGGTGTGATGTACTGTGGTTCACAGTTTGAACGCTCACATGACATCATGTTACATCATTCACACTGTGTGGCTGGGGTCTCCCTCCCCTCAATACTGGCTTGCCAAGACTGGAAAGGGCTTCCCCTTCCATGCTGTGTGTGTGTGGAGAGGGAGAGAAAGAGAGAAAAAAAATGAGAGCGAGAGAAAGAGAGGGGGTCTTTCTATGTGTGCATTTGAATTTGTATGACTGGTTTTTGCATGTTTTGTACCTGACTACAGCAAATCAATGTCTTGGAGAACAACTTTTTTTTATGTGTATTTGTGTGTGTGTGTTTTGTGTGTATATGTGTGCACACCTGAACATGTGAGTACATGCCTGTTTCTGCACATATACTCACTCTTGGCCATTTCTCCTCAGTGGCTCCTCTCTCTGCATGGATTAAATATGACAGTGCTGTTCCGGTTCGGTTGTCACGCCCATTATGATAAACCAGCTCTTTATTGGGGGCAAATTGATTTTGGGCAGAGCCTTGTTTATTAGCTGCTGTGCTGCTCAGAGCCGATCATGAGTCAGCAGATTCAGCATCTCTGCTTAAAATGTCCATCTCCTCAAGACTGAGACCAACTCATGAAATATAGAACAAGGAAAGTGCCCCTGGAAATTGAATGTTCGTTTTGAATAAAAACTGAGAGCTATACAGCCAAAGCCATTTTCCTCACATCACTCCAAATGATTAAAAGGCCTGGGAGAATGGTGAGTGAATGATTAAAGAGAGTGTGTGCTGTCAGCGTGGTGTCACCTGTTTGTCTGGGCTGGTTACGGATGTAGCAGAAGAGACATGAGTTATGGGCGCTATCTGATGAACATCTCTCTTTCTCTCTCTCCCTTTCTTTCTCTCTCTCTCTCTTTCTCTCTCCCCCATGCTCTTTTCCCTCACATGTCTTCCCTGCCCTTCTTCCCGCTTGTCCTTTTCTTTTTTTTCTGTCTGTCTCTTACCCTTCCTTCATCTCTCACAGCCTGGCCGATGATTGCCACAGCCATTGTGGGTTATCTCCTGTGGTGACTGCAGACTCAAGGGTTTACTCCCCTGCTGCATCTCCAAACCCACTGATTCCACCATTCCTGCTACCCCTCCAGCAGCTTACGTCCACCCCCTCCCCCTCCCCCCCACTCCCCCCTTCCCTCTTCCTCCTGTACTCCTACTCCTGAGTCTCCTCCAACCTCCCCGTGAAGGCCAGTGGAGCCAGAATGGAGGACACTTATGATAACAGGACTTCCCTAGTGAAGGGGGCCAAGGACATGGCCAGAGAGGCCAAGCGGCACGCGGTGAAGAAAGTCAACAAGGTGGTGGACCGCGCCACAGACGAGTACTCATCTCACCGCAACTACAGCCGCTTCCAGGATGAGGAGGACGATGACGGGGACTTCTACAGGAACCCCCCTAGGCAGGATGGAGGAAGCTACCATGACAATGAGGAAGGATCCAGTGATGCCACAGAGGGCCATGATGATGAGGATGAGATATACGAGGGCGAGTACCAGGGGATACCCTCGGCAGGAGATGGGAAGCCCAGGGAGGGCCAGGTGGCTTTGGGGCAGCCGGTGTCGGACGCCATGAGGGACCGTAAGGAGCTGGAGCAGGAGAGGCAGGCAGACGAGGAGGAGCTGGCCCAGCAGTATGAGCTGATCATCCAGGAGTGCGGTCATGGGAGGTTCCAGTGGCAGCTATTCCTGGTTCTGGGGCTTGCACTCATGTCTGATGGGGTGGAGGTGTTTGTGGTGGGCTTCGTCCTGCCTAGTGCAGAGACTGATATGTGTGTACCCAACTCCAGCTCCGGATGGCTAGGTAAGAGCCTCTGTATTTTGCATGTGAGAGTTTTGTTATCTGTGCATACATTCACATGTGCTATCATACTGATATGTGCAACTCTGGCAAACATGGCCCACCAATTCCCTCATTTCTAATGGACTAACTGTCCAGGGGAACACAGGGACCTTTTTCAGGAAACAGGAACTCTTACCCACTGGAGGAACCAGTCCGTTTTGCCCCAGGGTTTAGTTCTTGTGTTCTAAAGTGGTCAAGATGGAATTTTAACACTTAATATCCCTGACTGGTCAAACACATGGCACAAGCTATTTTTATAAACTGGAGCAAGCAACTGCAAAGCCAAATTATTAAACGATCATTCTATCAAGAGATTGTCTGGTCAGTAATTATAGAAAAATATATCACTTTTGTCTGTTTGCCAATGCATGCCATGTCACAGTGATCGCCATTGCTCTACGTAGACTACGTTTTCTCTTTTCAATTGTTGCTTTTCTACCATCCTCAATTTCGTTCTTGACCTCCACTTGTCTCCTCTCCAAAATCAAATGCAGCATAGCAGCACAGTAGTAAACAATCATGAGCATGACACCTTCTATATTTGCTGTTGTCAGTCACATGCACTATGACTAGATACCTCTTCCTTTTTATATACTGTTCTTAGGGTTGCAGGTGAAACACGAACACACAAGCGCATAGAGTAAATGTTTTGTCCTAACAACTCTCTTCAAAGACCCAGGAACCTGGTCCTGGAACTTGATGGAAAGGGGTATTTGATGAGGAAATCTGCTTGAAATCTTATCTTGAAAGATAAGGGCTGCTGTATGTGTCGCAAACTATGCATGTTGCACTTTATCACTTTATTCTATAGCTGTGTTCCACCTGGATGAGGTGTTTCGGTCCACTGATCTCTGTGTCAGGATTAAGAGGGAAGCTAGTATTCCCTGTGTGCTGTGTGTGTTGAGCAAGAGTCCCAGCAGTCCCAATGGCTGCAGGTGTATAATCCATCACCACAGTGCTGCGTACAGGGGCTGACTCACCGTGTCAGTACCAGAGTGTCGAGGACACCGAATCAGGCACAAAGCCCTTAGATACTAACTGTGCCACAGTGAGACATGACAATACATCAACTGCACTGCAACATCTCTGACACAAAATTGATACAGCGTAGCTTCCTTGGGAATGGAGGCAGTTTGAAAGTCTAAAATATTTGGATTACAGTGGGTCAACATATAATGTGAGATATTCAATATATATATATGTCTCCCTCACATCGTCAGTGTATTTAATACCACCAATCTGTCACCTCTCCCGCTCCTCCTCTCTGCTCCCATCCATCCATATATATATATACACATATACACACACACACACATATATATATATATATATATATATATATATACACATATACACATATATATATATGTGTGTGTGTGTATACACACACATACGCACACCCATATATATACAGCGATACTAACAGTGCTCACAAGATGTACACAACACCTTCATCTTCTCGTCTGTTTCCAAGTATCCATGTAAACTCTTTTCTTCCTCTCTATCCAAGCAAGGTCCTGCAGGCATTCATGCTCTATGCTCTGCTTCCCCTTGTCTGTGACTCCATCTCTCACCCCATGTCCCTCCCTCTCACCCTCCATTCTCTATATGCCTCTTTTTTCTCCCATCCTCCTCCCATTCCTCCTCTCTTCTTTGCTACTGATTGCCCTAAGGCTCCACCCTGTTGAGGTGAACATGATTTTTGTATGCGTGTGTGTGTGTGTGTATATGCGCGCACGCACGTGTGTTTATGTCACAATCTGCGCATAACCTACATGATTACTATGACCTTGTTGGTATCCATTTGGAGTTTTTAATTACACTTCATTACAGACAACAAAGAGTGAAGTGAGTTGGTGCTTTACCGGTACCATGGCAATACTATACTGCCTTGATTTGGAGAAATAAAAAAACAGAGAGGAGAAATAGTGGAGAATTACCATCTGATCTGGCCTAATATTTCATTTCTTATAACCATTTTTATATAACTTTATTTAATCAGACACACCAGAAATGTTCCTATTTTACAAAGACAGCGCTATAATAGATAGAATTCCAATCCTATCCTCCAAAAACATCACAAGTTATAAAACACAGTCCACAGCAGCTCAGTGGAAATAATCAGAAATTACACTTCACACTGTGAAAACATTTGCTTTACATGGCTTAAAAAATAGCCATTTGGAGGTTGGTTCGTTCCACCTGAGCTGTGCTCCAGTCATAGTTGCACTGCGCAGCTCCATTAATCACATAACAGGCACAGACTGAGGCAAGCTGCAAGGACTAAGCTGGGTGTAACGGGATAATGCAATATGAAAAAACACAAAGGCCTGAATGGGATGGATGACTAAAATGCTGATTAGATTACAGAATTCAATTTAGTCCTAACAGTATCCAGATCCCACAGGAATCTTTGATGGTACATGGGAATGAGGGATGAAGCATAGGGCAAGGTGGGGTTGAAATACTGTAAATTGTAATATTTGCAGTGGACAGTGGGAAACAGGTGAGTGTGGGGTGTGTGAGTGAGTGGTGGTGGTGGTGGTGGTGGGGGGCACTGGAAGATGCAATATGTGTGATGAATGGGGGAGAGGAGAGCAGGAGGGACAGCTCTGAAGCAGAGAGATTGCCAAGTTAGAGTGGAGTAATGGGGAGAGAGGTGTGGGCGGATGGGAGCAGAGAGGAGGAGCGGGAGAGGTGGCAGATTGGTGGTATTAAATACACTGACGATGTGAGGGAGACAGGCTGAGCTATCATCTTAGACGCAACAGACAAAAGGGAACGCATCAACCCTATCATTACTTATTATTTTTTTCTCTACACTGTCTTTTCGTCTGTGCGAGTACTCTCATCTCCCCCCACCCCTCCACTGGGCTCTCTTTGTTTTCTGATAACAGCCACTTCTCTTTGTACACTATCGATACTTTCCCCCTTCCATCTTCTCCTCCTCCTCCTCCTTACTTTCAACTCCCCTCTCTCTACTTCGTTCCTTTCATTTCCATTGTCCTCCATCTTTCTTTCTTCCTTTGCTTTCCAGTCCAATGCTGCCACACACCACCACCCCCACCCCTGCCCCCCCCCCCACCACCACCCCACCCCCCTCTCCCTGTCTGTGTGAGCCAGCTGGCAGGCTGTGTGGGGCTGCGTGGTCCAGGGGCAGCTGAGCATGGCTAAACTGCAGTCAGATCGCAGTGCCACTGCGGAGATTACACTACCCGAGCAGTGCAGCCCCACTTTGTGTGGGATTCTGTGTGTGTGTGTGTGTGTGCTATGAGTGAGAATGCGTGCATTTGTGAGTGGGAGGGGAAGGGGAAAGCATGTGACTGGAGTGAGTGTGTGGGTGTGTGTCTGCATGCGTGCGTGTGTGCGCGTGCACGGACCAAACCTGCTGCCACCGGCATTATCAGCTACAAGTAAAGCATGTCTAACTGCGCGCTCTTATCAAGGGTCCATAGCGTCACTATATTTCATGCAAATTATCCACAGTCTTTAATGTAATGGAGGTTGGAATCATTACTGAAGCTGAGTGAGTCATTTTAAAGCCTGCACTCCAAGCCCTACAATAAGTTACTTTCATATAGATTTCATTGAAATCCTGCCCCCACTGATATGACTTAAATATGACAAAAAGCCTCAATCTCTTTTTCTGCGGAGGTGGCAAAAGACGAAGGCATGAATCCGATCAAACTGACATGATGTAGTACAAATGTGATTACACGCTGCTCAGTGTAAAGGAGCTGGTGACAGTGGAGCATAGAGGAGAGGCAAATAAATGAGAGGGAAGCACAGAGGAGAGGAGATGGAGAGGGGGAGTGAAGAGCGGAGAAATGGAGGAATGAGATGGGAACTGAGAAATAGGAGAGAGGATGAGAAATTTAAGAGAAGTCAAACGACGAGACAGCCACAGTGCAGGGGGGTGGGGGTGGGGGGCAAAGGAAGAGGAGAGGAGGAGAGGCGATAAAATAATATCAAAGTAGCAATGAAAGGATGCGAGAAGAAACACACAAAAAAGTGAGATAGAAAGAGAGAGGAAGAGAGAAACCAAAATACGGAACAGAAAGATGTACCGCAGCTCATAACAACCAAACACTGAGCATGCATCAGGAATGCCGTTGTATGATAGTATCAGCATTATGAATAAAACAGGACGGGTGTTTTGTGCGGCGCTGAAGCAGTTTGCAGCGCTGAGAGCATCAAAGCATGAAATCAGAGAAGAGGTCGTGATGCAGCTCAGCACTCCCACGGCTCTCGGGGGGCTCCTCGGGATCTGACAGGACAAAAAACACCACGCCAGGGCCTTCCCCTTCCTCCCCTCTTGCCTCTCAATCTCTCACCCTATCTGGCAATTACTGAGCTCTCCTCCCTCATTACCTCTTTCTCTAGTTTGTCACCCTCCTTCAGTGTTTGACTCTCACTCCTGCTGGATACTGTGCCTTTTTTTTTTTTTTTTTTTTTTTTTTTACTACCACATATTTCATTTACTTGCTCTTAACTCTAATGATGTTCTCTTTCTCCTCCTGTGTTAATTTTTATTCTTTATCTTCTCTCTTTCATTTTATTCCCCTGTGACTATTTTAGCTGCACCAAAGAGGCAGAACATATTTGCAAGCTTTTATTACCAATGGATGAACTGGGATTCCACTTAAGTCTTTCTCTTGCCTCTGCAAAAACGTTTAATGATGAAACTACAGAAGCAATCATGTTCTTTTTGATACATGTGTGTCTGAGTCTGTGTGTGAGCGCTTGTGCACGCTGGGGTGTTTTTGCCTCACATCTCTGCTCAAAGACCAGCTCCTCAGAGTTTGTCCTGTGTGTTTGGAGTGTGTCTGCGATTTTGCTGAATATTTACCATTCTTGGAGATGTGTTTTGACATATCGACGGAGTGTCTTGGGGCAAAACCTTTTGCTTCTGCCTGAGAGTTCCCCTGACACACTGTCATTTTCTGATGGTGCTTTGAGTCTGGTTGCTATACGGGTCATCAAGTCTAAATTCAGCTGTATTTCACACTCTCTACTTTGGGATTGCTATACCAGCTGGCATCCTTTCAAGAAGCTGTACTTCTACACTGGGATGCCTCATGCCACTGAAAATATACACTTACGCTGCATAATGAGCCTGGCCTTTGCATTTCATCCTCCAGCAGTTTCGAGCCTAATTTTGGATCTCAAATTAATCAGAACTGAAGTGTATTGATTTCACCCTTCTCCTTGGTCTGCAGGCCTGAGAAAGGACCTACATTTATAGCCCTACTAAATCAATGAGATGACAGCAGAGAGTGATAGTACAGGGCATCAGGGTTCCTTTTAATTAAAATACTCTGGTTGAAGCTCTTGTGGTCCTCCCCTGTCATTTCCAGTCTGTTCATTATTTCTTCTTTTTCCCAGTGAGTGAAACCTTTCAGACAAAACACATCTATGTGCCTGACTGTGACTTGAGCATCAGTCTAAAGTAATGATGAAGTCAATTGTTTACAGCTGTGGGCCAGCAAATAAGAGATCAAAAATCTCATCTATTTTTATGTAGAAATTCTCTACTTTGGATGTTTTCTTGCCCTTGTGAAGTGCACATGATAACTAGCAATATGATATACAGTATGTTATAATTAGGATTACTACATTCAACAGGTAAATACTGAGACCAGACACAGACACTTTGCCAAGGGCAGCACTCACAAATCACTCAGGCACTTGAAAGGTTAATTCTTGATATGCATTGATAGAGTTATCTGATCACTGACGATTACATTTAAAATACCCATTGCTGCAAAAATTCTCAGGCTCTTTGCCAAGCTAATTACATATTTGGGTATTCAGTAAAATGGTGCAATCATCATTATTGCTGAGCCTATCTTGAACAGGTCAGTAGTTTCAGTCATATTCAAACAGCAGTAAATTCCACAACTCCTTTGAAAGAAAAAAAAATACCTGTGGTGATTCCTGTATAAGGTTTCAAATGTTGTATATATATATATAAATACATACACAAAAATGTGGCTTCCTGAACCGTCAGACTCCATCTCTGTTTCTGTTTTAATGGTGCACCGTCAATGGCTTTTCCCCAGCACATTTTGCTGTAGTGTAGCAACTACTTGGATGGCTCTGACTACAAAAGCTCTAACTGAGATATTAGTTAGCATTTCCTGAAAATCAGTGTGATTCCTAAACAGGATAAACAAAACAGAAAGACATATTCCAAGCATTAAAAATATACTGACATTTGAGCCATCATTTTCAGACAGCACTGAAAGCACCTTTTGGTCAGTTACTGATGAGATGGACTGGATGTAATGACTTAGGGTGTCTGTTCAGCTTCTGGGTTTCAGCCTGGGTTTTTCTTTTCTCCCCTTCTCACACCTCACATTTTCTGGTGCCGGGCTCTGCTGACATCATGCTCCAGGATGCCGTGCAGTAATCTGGACAGAACATCAATAAATTCATTACGTAAGCGACCGTCCTCTGGGGGCTGTAATCATTAGTCAACAGTTTTATTGCTTTATTTCCACTGTGTTAAAGTGGCTGCAATCTGCGATTCTCTTTTAGTCTGTTTTAAGGCTATACCAGCATCTTGAAGAGTTGAGTTCAAAATTGCATTACTTGTAATGAAAGTTGGATGCTAAAACAAAATGAAAAGGCCTCTGGATATTTGGATGCATGGTGTTTTAACAGGAAGCCAGTGGGCGTTTCCCTGTGCATCAAACATCTAACCACTCCTTAATGATGCAAGTGTGAACTGCTGATGGACTGAAGACTTCATTTAAATTTAGAGTTGAATTGATGGCAGCGTCAGTGGAGTATCTAGATAGCTGCCAAAATGTGACAGATAGCTGTGTTTTGACCCCTGAAGCAACAGAGTCAAACAGATATCTGTTCACGGCAGAGGAGAAGATACCTGACTGCAGACATTACAGAGAGGAAGTGCATCCTGCTATCCTTCATTGTAATGGACTCAATAGCTACATCACTCTGTGTATATGCACAGTTATGGCCACACTTATTGTAAACCAATCTTTCTGCGTGAGCACTGAGAACACAGAGGAGACTGACATCCTCTCTAAACCATTATGTGTAAATGTTTCATGTCTTATTCATATGGATGAGGACACAACAATAGTGTAAGATCATCTATGATTTTTTTTTTTTTTTTTTTTTAAACCCAGAAGATCAATAAATCATTGAGTCCCTTGTTGTTTCACAGAGTTACTTCAAAAGAGAAAAGTAGGTCCTTTTGGTTTGTTCGTCATTACAAATGCAGCCTTAGCGGTGCTCTGTTCAAACTCAACAGAAATGTATTAGAATTCAATGGAGATCCCAAGGTTTCCAAAGATACCAAACATGTCCTGATGAATTCCAGGGAACTGTGTATAAAATGATGCACTATACATCTACATATTTTCTATTGTACGTAACGGTGCAGCCATACAACAACTGCATCATGGGTTTGAATATTTCACTCAATATAAATGTTATTTTGTAATGCAACATGGGGGAAAATATTTATTTATTATGTATTATTTATTCAGGGGTTATTGGTTTATTCATGATTTATTTATTCATGGTTTTTTAGAAGGACCGATACAAACTGAGAACAGCTATCCAATGCAAGTATCATAGTGGAGCCTAATTTGCAACACCCGTCCCAAGAGGGGGTTTTGTGAAAATTAGAGATTAAAATGGTAAATGTAAATAAATGAATGAATGAATGAATGAATGAATGAATAAATAAGTAAATAAATAAATAAATAGTAATAAGAAGAAGAGAATGTAAACTGGATACAGCAACATACAATAAAACACACATTTAGCAGTGACATAACTAAAGAAAATTAGAAAAGGACATACCTTAGAGGAAATTTAAGGGGAAGTCCGAGTTCAGAGGGGGTAAGCAGCTTCTTGTAGCAGATACTTTGTGTACATGCTGGCTTTAAAAAAAAATTGCTGGCCACACATTGCCCCATACAATGTAGCCGAAAGCAGCAATGATAAGGTCCTCTCTCCAGAGCAGGATCATGATCATCAGAGAGAGGGAAATCAATGCTGTTTTGTTGGAGCATTGATCCCATTTTAGATGAGAGAGATTAAAAGAGAGCAGAGGGCCCTTTTGTGAAGTCACCCTGCATTACTGTCCACATTTGTCTCCCCATTGATCACAGCTTGTTTTCAGTCCATTCCACTCTGTATTTACTCATCAAAGTGAGAATGGGTTGGTGATATTGCTGGGCCAGAGGGTATTTCAGCTGAATTTTAGTTTCATTACCATCAGTCAGTGTTGCAGTTTTATATTTTCCAGCTGGAGTGTAGTGCTATGGATGCTATAGTTCTTGTTTGGAAATAGTACATGAAGTGCTGTCCTCTTGATCTATGAAAATTCAAAGTAAAGGTGACGGTGAACGAATTTTCTCTCTTGTCTGCAGTTTGGGGAATGCTCACATTGTGTGAGTGTGCATGCGGAGAGACAGACAGAGATAGAAAGACAAAGAGAAATATTGTTTTGACAGTAAAAGGTTTTATTGTGAGTCTAAACAGGGCATCCATCTAGTATCATTCTGCTTTATTCCCCTCACTACAATGCAATCAGCTATAAATTTAGAATTCCTTATGCAGTGACTCATTACACATAACTTCCAATTCACCGATGAACATCCAGCAGTAATGGAGGCACAAGCTTAATGTTGTCCCATACTTTACTCTGACACTTTTATACCTCACCATTTTGCCAATACTGACACAATTAGGGGCCATGAATCCTAAAACACGTCTCCGCTGAGATTTGATTTAGAGTAAAGAACACAATGGCGATGGTTAAGTAGGGGGACATATTTTCAAAATGTCACTGGCTTAAGTTCACCTTGACGTCTGTGATTTCTAGGTTCTTGAAAATGGAGAGATCATGAACATAAGAAAGGTAAATTTTTGAAGGTCATCTATTGAAAGTGCCAGTATGTCTATGTCACTATGAGAAGATCTGCTGTTCAGGGATTGAATCAGTGTGATTTCTGCTCCCGTTTAGTGGCTACTGCCAATGTGTCCTTGAGCAAAGCACTAAGCCTTACTTTAGATTGATAAGCAGTGGCAAACGGGGGAACCTAAGGCTCGATTGTACTGGGAGCATGCTCAACTCAATAAAGCTAATCCTGGAAAATAAAAGTGAAAAAAATATATTTAAAACATGTTGGCTATCCTGGTTGATGATATGACACTACAAGGACTACAGTGATTTTTTGGGGCTTTGATTTATTGGAAATTTATCCTCATTGAAAATCTGACTTAAAGATTTGTGCCAAAATCATTTCTATATCTCGCAGGTAGGCAGGCTGGATATATTGTATGCTAAATAATTGATGTATTTAGCATTTAGCATTTGAGATATTTAGGGTATTGTAAACATTTTCCAAAGTTTGTTGATGAACATTTCAGCGATCATTTTGCATCATCATTGTGCAGAATTGCAGAGGCTTGATTGAAGTGATGATCCTTTGGACTCAGCAGACAAAAATGTGGAATAAGCATGAAGTTTGATGGGGCAGAGCAACTGATAATTGGGTTTGCATGGCCCTCATCATTGCCCTGACTCAACATACAGTGCTTATTCCCTGTTTATTTATTTATTTTTTTCTATTATATTATATTTTTATATTTTTGAGTCTTAAGGTTTTACTCTTCATTTGACACTTAGCACTCTTGCATCATGCACCTTTGTTTTTTCGTTGGAAGTCCTGCTTTATTGGACAGTGACAGCAGAGAGAGACAGGAAAGACAGGAAGAGAGAGGCCCCGGCCAGAATTGAACCCAAGCCACTGCTATAAGGACAGTGGTACATGGTATGTGCTCTGCGTTGTGTGCCTTATATTGTGTGTGCATCAGACAGAACTGTCTGCTGGAGACACAGATTTGGTATCAAACCTCTTATCAGGTATTGTTTTTAAGGCCACCATCGGGGCAGAATCCAAATTTTGCTTTGTGATGCAAAGCAATGTGTATGTAGCCAAATGTTAAATCTCCCCTGTCTCTCTCCCTCTCTTTGCAGGCAGTATTGTGTACTTGGGCATGATGGCGGGGGCATTCTTCTGGGGAGGAATGGCTGACAAAGTGGGCCGCAGACAATGCCTCCTCATTTGTATGTCCACAAATGGCTTCTTTGCCTTCCTGTCGTCTTTTGTCCAGGGATACGGCCTCTTCCTCGTGTGTCGTCTCATCGCCGGCTTTGGGTAAGTCAGATGAGGCTGGGGTCGTTCGGGGGCCACTGAGGACTGTAAGGCCTCAGTTTAAATGATTTGTGAATGCCCTGTCAAATGGTTCACAGAAGCATCTAACACTGGTAATATAAAGCCAAAATGAATGTTTTCTACAGTAATGGTGCTAAATCAGGGATAATAGAGGGTTACTGTCACAGTGAAACAGCATTTTGAAAGCCTCTTCCTTCCTCAATTTGATGTATTTCATGTTGGAACAAGACACCAAGGGGAGGGATCATTCAAAAGTTTAAATCAGGGGAATATGGGGTGGGATTATAAAAAAAATCTGGCATGGATTTATTAGTTCAATTATTACATGATAAGATGATCAAGGACTCAAACATTTTAAGAGACGTGGTGCTGCTGATAGAAATAGGATCATTAAAAAAAACAAAACAAAACAACACAAAAAAACAGATATGACACTACACACACACACACACACACACACATACATACACACAAATATATATATATATATATATATATATATATATATATATATATATATATATATATATATATCACTGTTTATGTAAAACTAATGAGATTTTGGTATAGCAATACAAGATTTTATTTTATTTTATTTTATTTTATTTTATTTTTTAAATAGATGCATAGCATGGCAACGGAATTAGAAACAGTGTTTCATGTTGTTAGATATCAGTAATTAATTCTGTTGATATTCAGCAACATACAGCAGTAAACAGATACAGGTCCACTGCAGTATAATGCATCAACACTTTATCAAATGGAAGCTTTATGGCCAGCACAGTCAGGCAATACAGCGTTGCTACACCATCTATCCACGACATAGAAACATACAGTGCAGACGTAGAGGTGGTGATTGATTATGTTGTCTTCTTTGGCGGGTGTAATGCCCCCTTTTTAAGAGCTAATTTAGTAATTGCATCTGCATCCTTCTCCCCAGAGACCTTCAGAGTAATTGAAAAGGCTTTCCGAAGTGCCGTCAAGTGCTGCAGCTGTGAATCAGGGTTGACTGGCACTGAGGACATTTCCTGTGTTCTGTTTGGGGGAAAATGCTTACTTTTGCTTATTTTCTATTTTATTATTTGTCACTGTTGTGACCTTGACAATGAGCTTTCAATTTACTGTACTACAAAAAAAAAAAAAAAAAGAAAAAAAAAAAAAGAAAAGAAAAACTGTTGCCGGTATTACAGAGGAAACATACTGCATAATAGCAAACAAGGATATCCTGAATTTAAATTCTGGGCTGTTAGCCTTTAATTGCACATAACAAATTCTAGTGGCAATAACAAACTAGAGATTGGAGGTGTAACAAAGACAATGCATCCAAAAAACAAAACAAACACCAATATGTGAAGTATCATGATCACTCTCTGTCCTGATTTGGGCTCTGTCTGTCACTGACTATCCCATCCTCTCTGGCTCTTGCAGGATAGGGGGTGCCGTGCCCATTGTTTTCTCATACTTTGCAGAGGTGTTGTCCAGGGAGAAGAGGGGCGAACACCTCAGCTGGCTCTGCATGTTCTGGATGATCGGAGAGATCTATGCATCTGCCATGGCCTGGGCCATCATACCGCATTATGGTGAGTTAGATACAGTAGCAGTATAATGTGTGGGCACACGATAAAGACAGTCCCTGCACACTGTAACTTTTTTTTTTATCATTTCCTCTGAAGAGAGAGATCTCTGATTTGGCGTTGATCTTTATCAGATTTACAGTTTAATGAGTTGAACACTGATACTGATACTGTAGTGACCAACAGTGCTGTAAACATCATTGTAATCAACCAAATGGTCTTTATCCGTATTAAGGCGTATTTGATTGCTGTTTTTAAGGAGTGCTGGTATTCCAGTCCCCTTTAGTATTTTTATTCATTTTAATTTAGACGGTAGTAAAATACAGAGGGAGACAGAGTAAGGGCTTTTAACCACTTGGCTATTTCTGGGTGTTGGGTTTCCTTGTAGCTGTACCAGTCTGACAAATTCCACTAGTGATGTAAGTGCAAGTTGTGCATTTGGTAAAAGCTTAAAAAGTCTAATCAGAAACTTGGCAACAAGACTTTATGTTAAGCTTCTGAGCAACACAACAAGTAGTAGCACCGCGAGGGCTTCCTCATGGCCTTGGGTGAAGGTGCCAGTTTTCCCTGGCATGAGACTCAATGTAATTGCTCTAAGTGGCTGCAGGCTGAGAGAGAGAGAGAGAGAGAGAGAGAGGTTAAGAGATTAATGTAGGCATGGATACCGTAGAGCTGCACACACATTTAAAGGGTGAGGGTGGGCCCTGTGGGGGAGAGAGAAAGCTGTGATTTATGAGGATGCAGCGTTAGATATCAGCTCTACTCATCACGAAAAGAAAGGGAAAGAGGGGAATGAGCTCTGAGGGTGACTGCTCCCCTCCTCTCCTCTCTGTCTGTCTCCCGCTCGCGTCCCCCTTCCTCTCTAACTCACTTCTTCCCTGCTTTCTTGCCTGCTGTCCCTTCCTTTTACTGCCGCCCTTCTCCTCCTGTTTTGTACTCTCCCCATCTCCCTCTCTAACTCTGTCCTTCCTTTTATTGCCTCCTCTCTCTCTCTCTCCATTCTCTGTCTCAGTGGAGTGTTCTTCTTGATCAAGCATAATTAGGTTTTTCTCCTTGCTCTAATAGGACAAAGCTACAGCTAGAGGTGATTTATGGCCCGACCATGCTTTAGCCAACCTGTGACGTCAGTTTGTGTGTGTGTGTGTGTGTGTGTGTGTGTGTGTGTGTGTGTGTGTGTGTGTGTGTGTGTGTGGAGCTATAAGTGGCATGGATGATGTTTTACTGTGCTGGAGCCACATACAGGTCTTCTTCAAAGGAAATTGAAGGCAATAACATCTGACACTGCAGGAGGTCATTCAAGTTAACACACACACACACACACACACACACACATGCACACACACAAAGGCACAGCCATGATAAGACACACATCCAGAGTGATGGTAGATCATAGAGTTTTTGATGAAGGAAATGCCCCTTTTGTCACATGCCTCACAAAGAGTCACACACACACATACACACACACACACACACACACACACACACACACACACACGTGAAAGCCTCACAAAGCCCTGTAAAAACAGAGCAAGACTTCCTGAGAAAACTCTGCAGTTAGATTTGCTGATATCGTATTGAAGGGATGGTAGTGGCCCGTCTTTGCTCTTATTCTCTCTGACACTCACTACCACTCTGCCTCTCTTTCTAAGGGGGGAGGGGGGCGACGTGCCTCGCATACATACTCCAGCGCTTGCCGATGGTTTTTTATATTTCCCCCAAAGTACCGCAGTGCCCATCACCACCAACGGCACATCGATGTGTGAGGGAACAGTGGCTAAAGCCTCCTGCTGAGATACCTTTATGCCTGTGCGTGAAGATGCCAGTGAAAGACCATGATACATGTGCCTCAGTGTTGGTGTTTAATACACCATTAAAGTTCTCGTTTATCTTCTCCACTTGCTGACTTCTAATGTCTCCCAAAGCCCCCCTGCCAGACTCACAGCTGGAGCCCCGAGGAGGCACAGATCCTCATCACACTGATGGCAGAGCTAGACGAGTTCACTCGCCGCCACACAAGCCCACTGCTTGAACAACCCAGTTCAACATGACTCTGATCTATGGATTATTTATTTAATGACTTTTTTTTTTTTTTATTTCACCTATATTTAACTACGTAAAAGTTGCAAAATTTCTTTTGCAATGGAGAAGGTGCCATAAAAGATGAATGCAAAAAAAAAAATGTTAAGCATAAAAGACATATGGGTTCAAAATATACCTGATTAAAAACCTCATATAGTCATAAAAATAAATACATGAAAATTACACACAGGGCATTACAGCATTTTAATATTCAAATTATCTTTGTCGTTCTTGTGAAATTTCTTTTAAGTTGGGAAAACATTTTATAGTAAATGCATATCCTTTAGACCTGTTCTTGTATTTTCCTTTGTTGATTTTGACACAGTAAAACAGACAGAGACATGAGAGAGACATGCAAGGGCACATCCATGGACTTTCCATTCACGAGTGTGAGCTGCTCAAAGTAGAGAAAAAGAGGGGAGAGAGAAAGAGAATCTTTTTTTCCCATTTCCAGTCTTTTCCCTTCCCTTCATTTCAGACTTTCTTTAAGAGCTACTTTCTCAAGATTGTGAGGAACCGATTATTTATTTATTTACTCTTTAATTAGTCTGCATAGTCCAAGGCTTTTTGTCCGTTACTGAGTAGTTTCAAAGAAATTGCTGAGGGTTAAATCATCTGTCTGTCTTCCTGTCTTCTCTCTGTCTGTCTATCTGTCTAGTCGAGTCTAGTCTTTCAGGCCTGAGAGTTGTGTAGCACTGCTGACTCAGTCATCCATACACTCAGTCAATTATGTACATAATCCCTGTAATGAGATTTCCAATGGCATCAGTAAAACACTAACCCTGAGGGGCAGAGAGCCATGCTACATTCCTGTGGAAAAGACAATCACAGCAGATCATCTCTTTCCTGCTTTCTCTTACTTTGCATCTCTCTCTCTCTCTCTCTCTCTCTCTCTCTCTCTCTCTCTCTCTCTCTCTCTCTTTCTCTCAGGGAACAGGGAAATACATAAAAGGACTAAGAGAAATCAGGGTATATACAAACAGGCGAGTCAACACCCCCAAAAAGAATTATTCATGCTGCCCAGTGAAGAACTGGAGGGAGCCTCATGTATTCTCCCACATAGCAAGGATTATGCTGTTACTCAGCACATAAAGTGAACATCGAAACTGGCAAATCCATATTTAAACATTATATAAAAACATCCCATCTTTACCATTTATCACATGATAGCTGCAGTGCATGCACAGGGGATACACATATCATCTTCTATGCAAACAAATGTGCAACCACCACAGCAAATGCAAAGAGTAGACAAGTAATATGGTTTGGTTTGCAGAGCACATTGGTCTCTAGGATCATACATTTTGCACCACTTACGACCCCTCCCCCCTCCCCCCAACATACTTGTTTTTAGTGGTTGATAAGCATTGCTATCAAAGCGCTGTTTCAATATGCTGTTAGATTAATTCCCAGCAGCCGTTTTCTGGCATAACCATTAGTATGAACACCCCCCACCCCCCACCCCTCCTCACCTCCCACGGCTGTTGTGGATAATGGTGTTATTCCCTCAGAGCAGCTCCACAAGGCACGATCTGACGAGAGACGTGGGAGGTCACGACTGACACGACAACCCCTCTCTGCGCTTCCTGCCAAATTTGTGAAAAATACACTCAATGGGAGCACAAACACGAATCCACATACACTTTTTTTTTCCTGTCAGCATTCTGGCTTATCAAGTAGTTTTCTTTATGCACTTTACTAGCTGTTTGGCCCTCCTGTGAGTCACCAAGTCACAAGGCCCCTCCTTCTCTCGTTCCATCGCATACACACACACAATGGCCTCCACAATGTATTTCCCCGCACAATACTCACTCCCACTTAAAATGAGAACAATGTGCTGTATAATTCCCACATTTGTAGGGATTTTAACAATTCCTGCACATGTTGCATTTGCGTTGTTAGTGTGAAAGTAATCTCATGTAGCAAACCCCACTTTATTGGCCCACACCAAGAGCCTCTGTGCGGTAAAACAAAATGACTGTGACAGAGCTGAGCTTTCCTTGTATTTAGTGCTTGTCTAGTGGGAAACGTCTAGGAGATTTTTGTTTAGTTACACATTTTGCTCCTACAACTTCCATTTACACCTAAGGAAGGGAAAGAGCCATGACTAAGGTGGTTTGTGTGTTTGTGTGAGTCTTAGGACAATAAATGAAAGCCAAAACTGAAGTCTTTGGCTGTTTCTCACTCTGAGATATCATTAGACATCATTAATACCCTGCTCTCCTTTTTCAATTGAATGATTTAGAAAATGATTTTTAAATGCTCCAGGATAAGTGTCATTTGGCAAAAGGGAAAAGAAAATTGATAGTGTATGTGTTCGTGTTTGTCTGACTGTGTATGTGTGTGGTTGCACGCGCGCGCGTGTGTGTGTGTGTGTGTGTGTGTGTGTGTGTGTGCATATTTACACTTGGCATTCTGTTAGTGGTGTCAGTGTCATCTGCATATGGTAATTCATGTTTTTCATTTCTGCGTGTTTTTTTTTTTTTTTTTTTGTTAATGCAGGTTTTTGGTGCGGATATGTGTGTGTGCATGTGTGCATCTCCTTTTGTGAATATGTGCATACATGCCTGTGCGCTTGTGTGTGTGTGTGTGTTTCGGTGCGCGTGCAGATGTTTGCGCGTGTTACAATGATTAATGAGTCTGGGAGAGTGCCTGTGGGCGAGATCAGGTGCAACAAGATTTAACTTAGCAGAAAACACTCAATTCCTTTCCTACACATTCAATTAACCCGTCCCTGTGCTCCTCTCTGCGCTCTCTCCAGCGAGCCATTCTTCTCTCATCTTATACATCATGCTGCTCTGGTCGTGGGGCACTCTCATTTAAATGTTGTCTTTTATTTACAGTCACTTACTGCGCTCCCAATATGAGGTTCACATAACACGATTTATAATTAACCTCTCAGATGAAATGGCATCAGCGTATAGAATCTACATCTAATATGTTTCAGGCACTACTTTGTCAAGGAACCTTTTCAAGACTATTCAAGGGATCATATTTACTTTGATTATGCCTCTTTGCATAGAACATGGGGTAAATAGACACCTGCCGGTTTCGAGTGGTGCACTGTGCATTTGTATGTAATTCATCAATGCGACACACAGTGAATAGTTGAAAATTGAGCACCTGATGGGAGTCCTGTGTGGTTGAACTCCCATCTTTTTGCTGCTGTATCAGAAAATGGATGGCACAGATGTGGAGGAATATGGTGCACAGTTCTGTGTTGTTTATGAACTGCCTGAATTGCCATAGGTTTTGCCTAATCAGGTCAAGTGTTCACATTTCATAATAACTAACTCAGTGTTCAGTTTGTGCAGTTTAAAATGGACTAGTTCACGCTCATAGTTCACAATTTTGAATTTTGAAAGAAGTTCACAGTCCTAGTTCATGTTCATTTTTTCTGTTTTTTTTTTTTTTTTTAATTTTTTTTAATTTTTTTTTTTTTTTTAATGAGCTGCTCTGAGCTATTCTGTAATCTGTACCTGTCTTCTTGTAGGCACACACCTTGATGGCTGCAGACCAGTAACTAATTTAATGAACAATGGCTTTTTGACTTTGCTCAAAGGCTGCACATCTCCTTCAGTGTAGTTTAGTACAAGTCTGTCTACTTGTTCTTGGGAAACAAAATTAAGCTGTCCTTTACAAAATGCTGTTGAGTTCCTTTTTTTTTTTAAACGATTTCTTGTGATCAACATTCACTCATAAATATTTCACAAGACTGGTTGGATGCTTTATTTTGACGGGTTTCTTCAAATTTGATGCTGATGCTATGACTTGCACTAGCCATGCTACATGCTGTTTGCCCTAAAACAGTGCGTGAGTCACATTCTCATTCATTGCAAACAGATACATTGAATTCAGCGATTACCAAAACATGAGTGCGTTCAATGAATGTTATGTTTTGCACAGCGCTGACCAGGTCCTCTGTTGCTCCCAGTCTGTAGGTTTCTGAAATTGACTGATCACACGTGGTGTGTGCCAGACTTAATAGAACAGGCCACCCAAAATACAAAGAAGATGTTTGGAAATTGACCGTTTTTTTGTAGAAGAGTTGCCAGGGAGGATTTGCTACATGTTCTCCTACTGCAGTCTATAGTATTTATCTGAATAGTTTGCAGGTGTTCTTTGGCAAAAAATAGTTCCTAATCCCCAAGGGCTGTGGATTATGCCGAGTAGCCATGTCATTGTTTTTGGAAACAGTTTTTCACTTTAGGTTTCCATGAGTTGACCTCTGTATATGAATACCCATGCAGTACCATTTCACTGGGGTGAAGGGAAACAGGGGAGATCATAACAGGCTGGAAATGCCAAATCACACAGAGATCTGTTTGGGTAGATTGCACTAGGGGTAAGTGGGATATCTTTTTTAGTCTGTTCCTTTAAGCCTAGCAAAGTAGTGTAAGTGATTAGTGGCACAAAACCAGTTAAACCCAGAAAACTTTCAATTAGGAAAAATAACTGACCTGACTGGCTACACAAAAGCAAAATCGTTTTTACATTTTTAATGAACTATTCTATAATTAGTGTGGAAAAATGTGCAAAAAGACTTTCCATTACTGAACAACCAGTAGTATTTAACATATTACTCTCATAATATACTGTACCCGAAGCGCTCCTCATGTATTTTTCAAATTTCACCTGTGTCCACTTCCTTTGCCTTCTGGCTTTATCTGACCTGACAGTGACTTTATTGTTTGTGGTTGTTTTCAGGTTGGAGCTTCAGCATGGGTTCAGCCTATCAATTTCATAGCTGGAGGGTGTTTGTGGTGGTCTGTGCCCTTCCGTGTGTGTGTGCTGTGGTGGCCCTCACTTTCATGCCCGAAAGTCCCAGGTTCTATCTTGAGGTAAACAAATTTTTCTGATTTTTTACAGCTCATGCACCATACAGTTAATGTAGACCAAAGGATCCCTTTTAAATCTGTTGCACCACTTAGGTTTTATCTTTAAGACTGCAACATCACAAGTGACTGTCAACTGTTTGCTGTCGATGATCACTGCTGCACTTAGGCCTTGATTTACAAAAGCATTTCATGTTTCCAAACCTTTATGTAAAACCAATGGCATGGACCCTGACTGATCAGGAAGATTCTTACACCAGTGAGATTTTTAACATGTTTAGCAAATCTGGGCCTTAGTGTCCTTCAATGAATGCACATCAGACAAGTTAAGGGTCATTTCCCAAGAGAAGTTTAACAATCAGACTCACCTAAACAGTGTTAGAAAGCCAAAAACCTTGAAGGCAGGGAAATTAGTTACACTTGTTACCCATGATACCTGGTCTTATGGCTGCAAAGTACAGAGATCTGATATCGTGGGCTTGCTGCCATAGAATAATTTCTCTTTGAAGTAAAAATAATGAGTCATCGCTGTTGTGACTCCCATCATCTTTGTCCACCTCTGAGGAATTAAAGGAGAGTATTGCATGTCTGTGCGATTTATGTGTGCACATATGACAGCGGCTGTCCCTGAATACAGTTTGAGTACGGGTGATCCCATGAATTTATCTTGCTTTGCTCCCTCGCTCTCCCTCCTGTCAGGTGGGGAAGCATGACGAGGCTTGGATGATCCTCAAACAGATCCACGACACCAACATGCGAGCGCGTGGGCAACCGGAGAAAGTCTTCACTGTGAGTATTTGTTTCTCCTGTGCGCTGCCTAGGCTGGGTTTCCGTATACTTAAGGAAGCAAAGAGGCTTATATCCTGCCACCGCTGGGACAGGTTTTAAAGCTTTCCTCAGGATCGTGTCTGAATTATGAAGCTTCTGAAAGCTGTTTTGTGTCATTCAGACTTATTTGCTGCCTGAGGTGCACTCTGGGAAAGCCTCTTAGCCAATGCATGTTTCTTGAACTGATCATATAGTACATCCTGTTCACATGTTCCTTATTGATGCTGCTTGTTTAAAAATTCAGCTTATCATGTATAGTTTTAACTTCAGTGTTGTGGGCATCTGGGGATGATCATACAGAAAAAAAATATATAGTGGAAAAACCATGATACAAGTGAAACACTTCCCATTATAGTATCATACCATAGGTGAAAAAGTGAGCATAGCCTGAAATGTAAACTGTCCTTATTGCACTTTGCTGCAGTAATTATATTACTTAACCATTTCTCATATTTCATTTCGCAGGTAAACAGGATCAAGATCCCAAAGCAGCTGGATGAGCTGGTGGAAATGGAGTCAGAGTCTGGAAACCCTGTCTCCAAGGTTCTCTTCAGGATCAAGGCTGAAATACATGGGGTAAATATTTTATTCTACTTTATCTACTTCTACTATAGAGTGCCTGCTGTTTGTTTTCTTTCTTTTTGCGGCTCTCGTAGCTTCCCACTGCCTCCCCTGTAACCTGGTCTCTTGTCTCTCTATAGATCTATCTGAATCTCATGAAATGTTTCAACTACCCAATGCGAGAGAACATGACGCGGCTCGCCATAGTGTGGTTCACATTGTCATTTGGGTGAGCTTTTTGCCATTTGATTTGCTTTCTTGTGAAACTCTGGGCAGTCTTTGGTTCTCAACTTAAGGTATAGAAATCAGACAAGTCTGATTTCTTTGGTCAGGAAATAACATTAGGTAGCCAGGCTTGCAGCTACATCGCATTTCTGTCATTTTGATCTCTCTGCTGTATAGAAGTCGCATGGTGCCTGAATCAATCACAGTGTCCGGATCAATACTGTTCTGTTGGAGTGTCAGTGGGAGCAGAAATGGGAATAAAAGCAGACACAGATTAAAAAAAAAAAAAAGTCAGAAAACACTTTTTAAGACCAAACAGAAACCACAAGGGTGACTCTGTGCTCTGATCTGCCTGTTTTCACATTTGTCATTGTATTTATCTTTGTGTTTCTTTTTTATTTGTATTGTATTTCTTTGTAAAATCAAACTAAAATTAAGAAGATCAGTTGGCAATACATAACAAAACAACTGGTCAAACAATTCATTAAATGCCATTATTACTGAATCCTGCTGACTACAGGTACTACGGCCTGTCGGTCTGGTTCCCTGATGTCATCAAACACCTTCAGGCAGATGAGTATGCATCCAAAGTGAAGACCCACAACGGTGAACGCATTGAGGACTTCACCTTTAATTTCACTCTGGAAAACCAGATACACACCAATGGCCTCTTCATCAATGACAGGTGGGTCAGACTCAGCTGGCAGTCTTTGTGGAAACAAAGTTACATGACATATAATGAAGTGACTCACAAAGCCCTTACTATAAGAAATGTAATAATCAAAAATACATAAAAAATAGTTGACTACTGTGATGTGTGACAGTGAAATGAGAACACAATGCCCTTGTACCCTCGCAGGTTCATCAGTATGAAGATGAAGTCAGTCACCTTCGTCGACTCGACTTTTCGTAACTGCATCTTTGATGATGTGACATCAGTGGGCTCCTTCTTCCGTAACTGTACTTTCATTGGAGCATTCTTCTTCAACACGGGTGAGACAACATGATGCAGTGATGCTTAGGGCTCTTTTCTAACTTGAATATGCAGGTTTGGTAATATCTTATTTGTGCATTTGGATACATTATGTGTATTTGTATCCTGGTAAAACAAACAAACAAACAAACCTTTCACCGAAGAGACTAACATGGTCATTGCTGACCACAGCCAATTACACTCTAAATATCACAGTCAACAGATTTCCAGGGATTTATCATACTGGGTTCACTCTTTCTTTTGTATTTTTTTGTTTTGTTTTGTTTTTTTGGGGGGTGCCAGACATTGATGATTCCAAGCTGATTGACGGCACAGAGGTGATCAACAGCACCTTCACTCACAACAAGACGGGCTGCCAGATGACATTCGATGACGACTACAGTGCCTACTGGGTCTATTTCATCAACTTCCTGGGGACCCTGGCTGTCCTGCCTGGCAACATTGTCTCTGCCCTTCTCATGGACAAGATTGGACGTTTGTCCATGCTTGGTAAGATGAAGGACTGGTGATTGGGGTACATGTTTGTCTGTGTGTGTGTGTGTGTGTGTGTGTATCTGTGTGTGTGTGTGTGTGTTCAGGATAGATGTTAAATCTGGACTGATATGTTGAACCTGTCCTGACCGTGGCTGTGAAAAGTTTATCTGAAGCTGACCCTGACCAGACCCCAAGATAATTCTGTCCTAACCTGACGTCATCCTGACCACCAGTCAGAGTAAAACTTATAAAACCTGACATTTATATTACAGAAATTTATCTTTAGGCTACTCATTAACTACATGGCGCCTGCAGCCTTCAGATTAAAATGGATGATGAAAGTTTGAAATTAACATTAGGCTACAGTATATTGGTCAAATCCATCCAGATACTTGATCCAAAATTAACAAGTAACAAGTCTCCGCTTTATGCCACAATAACTGGGGACCTGCACACAGGGAATGAGATTAGACGGGCTCAGCTGTTTCCATCAGGGCAGGTTGGTTTCTGGACAGGATAGAAATTTCAATGGGGGCAAAAATGGGTCAGATTTTTTGACTCAGGGTTCAGATTCTGCATTTTCCAACTTATTTAAACTTTTAATGTATATAATGTATATAATATGTTATCTTAACGAATGGACTGATGAAAGAAGTGTCACTTAAACTTAATGGTTCCAGTAATTTGTACTTTGTTTCTTCAACAGCCTAACTGAACTTTGCATCTGAAAGCTCCATGTTTTGCCAGCACACTCATTTTTCACCCTCACTCGGTCCACATGGAAATGTTTTTTGCAGGATGGGTGGAAATGGAAACTCCAATATTCTCTATACACTAAAACTGGAAGGCAATTTCAGGCGCTTTGACAAAGATAAATCCCAAGTAGATATATGTGCAGCCTGCAGACAGACTGGCTGCTGCGGGTGCTCTGTGGCTGGTCATCGTCCTGTGTGTGTCTGCTGCCTTGGTCAAGGCCTCCTCCTGCTTCTGTTGTCATATTGTCTGTTAGTGTGTTTTCTGGCATTTGCTGTAATGTTTGTAATTTGGTCACTGGGTCGACGCCTATTGCACACGTGTCTGGCCAGGAATGGGGTCTTCTCTCTGTGTGGTTCTTCTCAAGATTTCTTTCATTTTTTCCTGTTACAGGTGGGTTTTTGGGAGTGTTTCAGGGAGTGTTGTCCTGTTTGTTGTAAACATGTGGGCATGTAAAGCCCTTTGACACTGTAAACAGTGAGATTGGGCTTTAAATAAACTTGAACTTGAACTTGTACAAAACAGGCCTTACAGGCTATGTCAGTGCAAAACATCACAATTCAGTGAGGTTAAGGTTAGGGAAAGTGAGGGGGTGGGGGGGCATGTTTTGTACTAGTCTGCAGGCTGCAGATATACCCTTCTTCTAGGTCCCGCCAGGTTCAGGCATCCCATCTCGAGCTCTAGTGTAGGAGGGGTGGTAAGTGTGTACTGCAGCAATTTGTTTTAACATTGACTATAAGATGTCAAAATGATTCATGCCGTGGATATAGCATTCATCATGGAGTATGAGAGGGCAGTTTTGATTAGACCCTGCCATTTTGCTGAACATTACTCAAAGGAATGTCATGTGTGTGCACTTTTCACTCTCTCCCCGTCTCTCTCAAATGCACTAACTCCTTCATACTGCTTTTGCTGTTTCTCTCTCACTCTGTGTGTGTTTGTGTGTCTGTCAGGTGGGTCCATGGTCCTGTCAGGCATCAGCTGTTTCTTCTTGTGGTTTGGCACCAGTGAATCCATGATGATCTTCATGCTGTGCCTTTACAATGGCCTGAGCATCTCAGCCTGGAACTCCCTGGACGTTGTCACGACAGAGTCCTTCCCTACTGACAGGAGGTGAGTGAAGCCACACTAGACGAGGGTACATTTGCCTATACTAGTTTAGACTTATTTCCAAATATAGAATAGAAAAGAATAGGATAGGGAAAAAAATATATGGTGCATATACACGTAATAGGCACCCAAAATACACAGGCAACCACACAAAAACTACAAAAACAGACTTTAGGCATTACCAAACAAACCACAAAATTCAAAATGAAAAAACAGCACAAACAATACATAAGAAACCCAACCATCAGATTAAATACCATAAAATCAGTGCATTAGACACTGATTTCATGATATTTTGATAGTCAAGGTCCTCATTTTAGGAGCTAAGGAAACTAATTGCATTTGGTACAAAGGACTTGCTGTATAGATTTTTTGTGGCTAAAAATCTAAACATCTAAACCTAAAACTGTGAGGACAGGAGGTGAGATTTATCTCCCTATCTCCCTTTCTCATGGTGTGGGATTTATACAAAGTGGTGAGCTGGATTTTTCCCCACAATTTTCCCACAAATTTGGCTCTGCTTTACACTTAAATTTGCCAAAACAGACACTGATATTATAACATATTACACCTTCAATAAGACACTTGTAAACCATCTCAGCAATACTTTGGCTTACTTTGAAATCATAGTTTTTTTTATGAGGTGCACTTTTTTGTAACAAAAATCATAGTTCTCCTTAAATGCCTAAAAGACAATTAAAACAGGTTACTCTTTCAGCAGTTTAAGCCGAAATAATTCAATCAAACTGAACATAATTTCTCTCCACAATATGCCTCCTCAATTCGATGAATCTCCTTTTTTCCAGGGGAACAGGCTTTGGCTTCTGCAACGCTCTGTGTAAGCTGGCTGCAGTGCTGGGGAACCTGATTTTTGGCTCTCTCGTTGGCATCACCAAGGCCATACCCATCCTCATGGCCTCGTCTGTGCTGGTTGGGGGAGGCCTGGTGGGTCTGCGGTTGCCTGACACCCGGGCTAACGTCCTTATGTAAACACCAGCATGGCACTCCTCCTTGGCTGTGGTAAAACCTAGATAAAACCTGGCTTAAACCAAGAGGAAGAAGCCCAGGGAGTGTTGAGCAAGGAGTGCAAAGGGCTTGGTTCATAAGTATCTAATACAATCTCTCAGATTTGGCTCATGCACCTTCTTCAAGGTGTAAGGCAAAGTTTGATCGCAAACCCACCTTTACAATACAATGCTGTGCATTCTTTTACCACCAAACTGGACACATTAGAAACATTAGATCACACATATGTCAAGAGTAGCCTCAGTCATTTAGTGAATGTATTATCAGAGGATTTTCAGAGGATTTAAAACACATATTCATAAAGTTGCAGTGTTCCGAGGTTGCAGAAGTTTTTGGTGTTGAGACTTTGGTTGAGTTTTGCTCAGAGTGAGTGGTTACAGCTTTGTGTGGAGTCGCGGCATGGCTGGAGCTCAAGCCTGTTAATATTGATACAGTCTTATTAAGACAAGCCAGATGGAGAAGAAAGTGAAAAACAAGCTGTAATGAGCCCAGCCAACCTGCTGTGTGACAACGGAGGGAATAGATGATCAGACAGAGCGGACACACGACACAGCTGTATGACAGCTGGCTTGCCCACACGACCCACATGCACAGGACATCCTGTACAACTATTGATAGTGAACACACACAGAAAGTCACACATACCTTGTATATACACAGACTCGTATCTTAGAATAGACAGGCATCATATGCACTTTCCTGCACTCACACTCGCATATATACCCCTCTCTGTCTTTCAAACCGTTGTACAGATAGACAAACACACATCTCATACGCACAGAAGACCCGGCTGCACTCAGTCCAGTAGATCATAATGCACAAATCTATTTTTTCAGCATGACTTTTGCTCAGGCGTTTCCAGCCTATTTACAGTAGATGGACACAGGACACCAAGCCCTTTGCATTATCTACCGAACCAAGAATAAAAAAGGCCATATTGAAAAACTGTATTTTGTTGTACCACTAAGTGTATGGTATGTTGAGTCTGGGGATGTTAACTTTATTTATTGCTGTTATTATAAAGATTGCAATCATGAATTATTCATTTTGTCCAAATGCTGTAATTCCAGCTCTCCTTCCATGTGTTGTATTATTGTACAAAGGCTCTCTGAGGAGGGCTCTCTCTGATTTAGCATTGTGTTGGGTCTCGCTTGTGGCAGTGACATTGATATTGAGATGTCATACTGCTTCCTTTTCAAAATTCTGAATGGCCTTTTTTAAATGTGCCTCTCCTTAACTGGAGCTTTCTCCCCATAGTCAAGAGGTGTCCAAAGGTTATAAGGAATGGACGGGAAATGGATAGGAAGCATAGAAAAAATGATCCTAGTGTGTTGGTGTCTATATGTGGAACTATATGTGGCCAATATACAGTATTATATGAGGTGGTGAACTTATTTTTTTGTGCTTTCCCAACCCTAATCTCTTTCTGTTGGACATATGTGATGTGGGAAAAAAAGATTATTCTGCTCTGATTCTGAGAAAAGCCTTATTCCATCCTGATATTCACTCTTATACCATAAATCACAAGCAAACAAGTAATCATAACGCTTTTTTTTAGCCTTTCAAAAGAATCACTGACACAGTGAATGCTTGGTGGGAAATTGAAATCCTTAGCCAAGTCAGTGTGACATTACTGGCATAGCCCTTGTCTCCATGCAATCATATTAATTTGTTTATTTATTTATTTATTTTTTACAGTGAATTTAAGCATTTGTCCAAAATAAGAATATAATTGTGTGACATACTATGCATTACTGCAAAGTAATAAAGTAAACTGCAACCGCCTCCTTAGGAAGGGTAATAGTTTGCACCTCTGACAAAAATGTCTCTAAGGGGAACTTTTAGGCTTTGTTGAGTTCCCTGCTATCTAAAAACCTCTGAACAACACACTGTGCTTCAGTGTTACCTTTCTATATTCACTCATAAATTACATCTGCATAGTTTTTTATACATGAAGCTTCCGAAACAAATGCAAAATTGAATGATAAGTTCGAGCTCTGTCATTTGTCACTGATGTCTAGACCAGGCTTTTTGCCCAAAATGTGTCATTATTTCATTTTCAGGACACATTTATGCTTACTTGTCATATATCTATCGTCCCGTGCCAGCATCACAGTGTATACCGCTATAGATAATATTCCTTTTTTTCAGGATGTCAGAATGCCACCCAGATTTTAAGTTGGCACCATATTGGCACTGCTTAGAAAGTTTAACAAGCCATTAGTTGTATTCATTTTCCAACTCTCATATATTTTGTGCCTGCAGTTTGTATTTTCTGTGGCTAACTGCCTGTGTTCTCCTGCATTTCTCTGTATTTGTGGTTATCTGTGATCGCAGCGTAGAGGTAGTGTGCCCTTGTACTGCAGCTGGCTTTCTCAAGGCTATTCAGTGAAAAACCACAGGCTTCCAAGTGGTACATATGTGTATATTTCCTCGAACCTCATCTTTTCCTCAGATTTTGTAAAAATCACTTGGTGAGATTGGATTAAGTGTGCTGCTAGTGTGCAACAGATATTTTTGACCATATGATTTGACTATTTTTGAAATGAAAGTATGGCATACAAATTCTATGTAGATGTGGTAGTACTGGCAGATCAAAGCAATGACATTAGCCCAGTGTCAAACCAAAGCTGAGTCCTGTTGCTCCCTCGGTGGCGTTATGCTGTCAGTAGGATGCAAAAACAACACAGGGACTGCATCCGTATGGCTCTGGGTGTGTTTAAACCTTGCGTCTTAATTAGGCAGAACTACTACCTGTTCTATTTTATTGAAGAGAAATTATATATTACTTGTTTTGTTTGAAGTATCTGGGGTATTGCTTATATGTACTGTATTTGTGTGTGCTTGTGTGTGAGTGTGTGAGTGCGTGTATACACACAAATGTGGGCCTATGTTTGCATTCTCATGTCTGTAAATAGTGTACATAACAAAGCTGATATTGGTGGACCTCTGGGTTAAACGTGTAAAAGCTCCTCGATCGGCTCACGTGTCTCCTGCTTTGTCTAAGCGATAAATCCATCCTGTGTATCTCTGTTGTACATCTCTTTGTGTCCTTGGCTTTACGCCCCATGTCATTCGCTACTGTGTGTGAAAACAAACTTGCATGTGTGTAGGACAACTTCTGTTATTTTGTGCTCAACTTTGTGTTTCTTATTGTAAATTCTTCTGGTAGAAAATGATGGCAATATTCTGATTTTTGTTGAGGAAAAAAAAGTGAATGTATCACTCTTGTTGGGTTTTGTTCATCCGTTTTATGGAGGTAAACAAATGTGTGTGGAGAATAAAGTTGTGTATATTATTGTGAAGGGCATGCCAGTCATAGGATGGCTGTATGTTCAAAGGTCCATGAGTGTGAAAATATGTGAAGATTATATATTTGCCAAATGATGCCCTGTGAATAATCTTAAAAATTCGGAAAGGCAGGGATTGCAAACTGTGCTGCTTTTGAACATATATAAAATAAAAGTTATGTTCTCTAGCAAATAATGTAGTACATTTATTTCATGTCCATTTTCATTATCCATAAAAACACATACCAATTATTCAGATAGCATACAGTAATGCTGCACTTCCTGCAGAAAAACTGCAATTTTTTCCAAGTTTTTTGGAGAGAAAAACAATAAATGATTAGAGCAGTTTTCTCTTTTTAAGGCCTTTTCCCCTTGTGACTTTATCTACTTATTTATTCATTCTTTTTTCTCATGACAACTCTCTCAAAGTTGTTCTGTGAAACTAAAAATAACAAATAGATGTGCACAACACACAAGCAAACACACAAACAACAATAAACACAGCTGCATACCCCACTCACAATCTCAAACTAATGCTGCTACCTAGTGGCTGAATTTAAAATTCAGAAAGTGTTTCACTCAGTTTATTAATTAATTTTAACACCAGCCTTGCACATCTGACAGTGATCTGTCATCTGTATGTTCAAGTTAATGTAAACTGGCGAAAGAGGTTAAAATGTGCTACACAGAGTTAAATATGTAAAGCTATCTTGTTTACTTTGGGTTGCAGAGGCAATAGGTGACACATATCAGAAGATAATGTTGCATAACAAATAATCAGGACCCTTTACCTGGGGTATCAGCAAAGTTCAGATATGCAAGGCTAGCAGTTCCCAAAGTGGGGTCCAGGGACCAGCAGGGTTCCAGAGGAAGGCTCCAATGGCTCCTCAGTGAAATAGGGTCTAGCATAATTGAGGATATATGAATGTTTTCTTTATAATTTTTACTTCTCTATCCTCAGCCTAGACACTTATTTAAATCATATACATGGTCTTATCTAACAACAGAAGTATGGTCAAATGGGGGTCCTTGGGGAAAAGAAGGGAGCCCTCGCTCTTATGATTTTGGAGTCTTTGACATGTACAACTTTGGGGATCCTGTGTAAGCTTACCCTCTCAATGCTGCATTCAGTAGAAATCGTCCAAATGATAATTTAAACAAGTTACACTTTTGTCCAGCCACCAGGAATTATCATTAGAAAATGACTTGTACGGTGCGAGTAAAGTGCATTTTATCATTGACACTGCAGTACAGTATAGGGAATGCACTTTACTGTATTTTATTTTAGGGGTCCAATTATTGCAATTACCAGCTTATTTACCACTTGAAAGCTGAGGCGAAGGGTGTTTCCAGGTACGAAGCTTCTACTTACCAGCTTCGTCTTGGCACACGAATCCAACATTAGGCGTCATTTGGCCACCAGGTGGTGCGAGGTGCAAAACAAATATTTTGCCCTGTCAATCATTTCATTTGCGACCAACATAGTAGAAACTAGGAGCACTTTCGGTTAGGAGTCACGCTGAAGTGGACGCCATGGGGATTATTCGCCGCAAGTGACAGAAGGCGCCTTTATGAAACATTTCAAGACTGCTTTAACAACGTATTTGTTTCAGTAACATTTAATTTTTTTTATTCATATCAGTGTCCTCAGGCGCGGCACATTGGCACATTGTTGCAGCTGTAGCTTGGTCGGTGTCTGCAAACGTTATTTCTAGTTCAGACGAGTTCAGAGGTGGAGGAAACACGGCAGGATGTACCATGAAGAAACCGCAACTTTACAAAGACCGCGCTATGGAAGTAAGTGCGAAAACCTTTTCACTGTTTTACAGCTACACCCGAAAGTGTCCTTATTTATTGTGACATAAAGACAGGAGGCTTGCAAGACTCGAGGAGTTTCTGATGAGGAACAGGTGGTTGAGCTGCGGCTCTTCACCTGGCTCCACTGAGCAGCAGGATGCCTGCAGTAGGTGGGGCAACCTCGGAGTTCACACATATTTGTCCGCGTTATTTACTCAGATATGCAGAAAAAGAGGACAGATTTTGGTTACTTTGGTTGACTTTAGTTGGGGGGGCACAACTCTTGGTTTTACATTGAAGTCTGCGGGATGGGTTGTTTCTGTCTGGTTTCACTTCAGAGATGCTAAAGTTGAAAATCTCCCGGCTACTCTAAACTTTAACCCCACATTTGGTATTGCTGTAGGCTGTCTGTTCTCAACACAAAACAACACGGACACATTTAGGTAATAGTACCTGCCAACACTGCAGCCTTTCTACACAGACCTCCTTTTCTCATAGGTTAACTATTAACTATTTCAATTACTGTTGTTGAGCAATCTACACCTGGCTTCATGGGCATTTCAAGAATTTAACAGGGGTGGCTGAAGTCAGTAAGCCTGAATACAAGGGAAAGTTTACAAAAAAGGCTGAAAACAGCAGTTACTCAAAGTTCATTTCAGGTCTGTTATCAGTAACTGACATCGGAGTGCAAAGTACAACTTTAAGAGATAAACTCAATCAATTGTGTCATTAGTGCAGTATTGTCCTTTGCTTTTGACATGGCACATTTAATTTCATTACTCAGCTCTGTCTTAGCCTGTTTTTATGTAGACTACCATGATGTTATGGTGTTTTCATAGAGAGATGTTTACTGATGCAACATTATATGTATCCAGCTTTTTAACATGTGCACAAATAGTGGAACTGTCACATACTGTGAGATATGGTCGTCCCTAGTCTTGTTAGGAGGGTTATTTCATTTTGCAGATTCACTCCTGCATATGTTTTCATTCTCAAGTGTTGTTGTGGGAACAGAGCAGTGTTTCCTTGGAATTGAAATACCAGACAATACATGACACATTTTCTTAAGAAATGGAATAACGTAAAACCAGAGTCTGTTTTGATTTGTAGTTACCTGTAGGCCCCAAAAGGTTGGGGGGAACAAACCCTCGGCCAAACAAAAGCATGAGTCATGATCACAAAGCTCATAACTCAGATTTGGTGATCCTGTGACAGATGAAGACAACAAAACCTTCCTGAAGATTAAATATAACCTTTGGTGCAGGGCTGCAGACAGGCCCTTCCAGGAAGTGTGTGAGTGAGTAAGTATGCGTGACGGCTGTGTAGGGATCCTGAGCTGAGTGTTTACACACACTCCTGTCCTCTCTCTACAACACAGCTGGGCCAGTGGTCTTTGATCGGATGGAGGGATGCTGTGGTCATGAGGCCACAAAGTTAACCCTAGTGAGTGGACAGCCCCTTAATGTGTGTGTGTGTGTGTGTGTGTGTGTGTGTGTGTGTTTGTGTTTGGCCCTGTGGAAATGTCTTCACCATATTGAGTGTGTATGCGTGCTTGCATTTGAGTGAAACTGCACATCAAAGCTTTTTTTAGACCTAGTGCCTAATGCCTGTGCAGGTGGCTGATGAGAAAGGGATGCCACTTAAACTATAGATTATGCTTTTGATTAACTAATTAATCATTTGGTCAGTGATGTATCAGAAATAAGTACAAATGCTAATTGTTGGTTAGCAGAGTCCAAAGTGATGTTTTAAAATTGCTTCCGTAGTGAAACAGACAGAACCAAAGAAACAAAATATTCATATTCTAATAATATGAATGGAAACATGTAAGCAAATATTAGATCTTTGTGATGCTGTACTTTTTTTTTCTTGATATATGACAAATGATTAATCAGTTACCAAAATTATTACTGATTGATTTTTCTGTCTCCACTGATGAGGTGTCAGAGACTAGGAGAGCGATTGATGGGTTCAAAATTTTCAGTCTAGCTATCCACAGAAGAAGGAGTAAACTGCTAAGTAAAGAATTATTGGCATTGGCTTTGATCATCAGGATACGCTGAATTGGCTCCCAGAACTGCTCATTTATGGAGGCCCAGATATTTTAAATAAATCAAGGTCTGTGGCAGACAGAGAGTGCTCTGAATTATATATAAGCGAGCTCTTAAGGCTGCGCTAATATGTGGTCCTCTTCCTTGGTATTTGGATAGATTAGGCTAATCAATCAACAGGTTTAACTAGTTAACGTTGTCGGCGTCACTAGAGGAGATAATGACCATGTAATCTTTGGACTCAAGACTCTGGTGAGTTTGTGTGCATAATTGATGAGTGTGCATAACATTACAGGCATTTCCAGCTTTTTACTTGGTGTGACTTTTCACCCAATAAAGCACAGATGAACCACTAAAGCATACTTCCACATGTGAAAGTCCAGTCACTGGCCTGTTCTCAGACCTACAGACCATGGTGTTTGATCGAGCTGGAGAGAGCCTCCGGGCCTGGGATCGGCCCTTCACTCAGCCAGAAATAAAGGGATTTGATTAGATTAGAGGAGTGTAAGGAGTGTCAGGGGCTGGGGGAGATGGTCTCATTAAGCTGCAGGTAAAGGTCAACTCTCAGCTGAAGTCACTTGTCAAGTAGGCACCCCACTAAGGCCACTTTCACAATGAGAAAGTGGCCTTTCTTCTCCCTCGTACATGGGTTCATTGAACATGGGATATAGTACAGTCTCCCACTTGTATGGAGGCTCCAGATAGTCAGAATAAGTTACACTTGCCAAGAGAGAAACTTTTGTCCTGCTATTTTTTGGTATTTATTGTTCAGTTTTTCAACTTTGCACAAAGGGTTTGGGCTTTCAATTTTGATAAGACATACTTCTCAATGTCCAAATGTATGCCACACAGTAATCATGTGTAACAAAGACCAGTAAGGCTGTGCAACAAACTTGTGTTTTGATTATGTCACTATTGGGAAATACTTGGTGTCCTCATATTTTACAAGCAGAAACTTCTTTTCTTGTTCTTGCAGCCATTCAGGATGACGAGAGGCTGTCAGCAGAAGAGATGGATGAGAGGCGACGACAGAACATCGCCTACGAGTACCTCTGTCACCTGGAGGAAGCCAAACAGTAAGACGGGGTGGGAGATGGTGGGAAACACACTGAAGATGACAGGAACAAAATTGTATAAGCAGACCAAATCTAACCATTTCGCTTTGAGATGTCTCACTCTAACAAAGTCATTTGGTTGTGGGTATTTAACTGGATAGGTTCTTGGGTCAAACTAGAACTGAGCTATATGGTAAAAAAATAAGATCTTTTTTTTTTTTTTTTTTTTTTTCAAACCTTTCAGGATTTATAACTTTAATCTATTTTTTTCATTATTCACTAACCACAACTACTAAATGATTGGAATCTTAGTGGCATGATCATGTGACACACATGCATTTCGTAGCGAATCATTTGCCTTGTTTGACAGAGCACTCAGCTGCTTTTATAATGTTATAACATATGTAATAAAAATCTTGATTTTACGATTCAGTCGTTTTTTTGCATCAATTTAAAACATAAACTCAGATTAACTGATTTTATTGTCTGACCCCAGGTCAAGCATTGGGTTTGTTTGACATTATTTATTTGTGTAGACTTAAAACTTTAGATTTTCATTTTATTTATTTTATAATGCCCGAATAAAATCCATAATCGTATATATTGAAGTTGCTCTAGTGACCAAGCTGGTAAGTGGCTACACCTCTTTGGATGTAAAGGTATAGGTATGCAAGCAAACTTACGTTATTTATCATGCTTGTTTTCATAATATAAAGTTTTTCCCTGACTCATTATCTTAGCATAGGCAGTGAAATAACAGTTTATCCGGTGAAAACATATGCGGTGTGCAGCTAGATTGACATTAGCGAGCTGAAGGAAGATGCTTTGCCAAAGGGAAAGATGAACGTTTCACCTGTGTTTAAGTGTTGCGAATGTGAGACAGGACAGGTCAAAGAACAGACAGTGATAGTGAAATTAAGACATGAAGGGGTTGTGAAGAAATATATCAGGGAAGCAGTGTGTGATCTAGTAATGATTAGAGTAAGATAGAGGCATTGTGGCAGATGAAAGGCTGGAGGTGTGAGACAACATGCACATGAGATGACGCCATGGAGCTGTAAGCATGCATGAGATGATGTGTGATTAAACAGGGGAAGTGCTGATGTGGTGGAAAGAGTGGATCTCTTTGTACTGCTAACAATGACACAAACACATTTTACATTAGATTTACAGATAATCGCATAAAATGATGAATATGTAGAGGGTGTATGTGTACTTTCAAATTAGACTCTGATTAGTTTATTTTCTCAAATAGTATATTCAAAAGAATCCCTGGTTTTCAAAGAGAAAAAAAAAATCAGAGGACAAGATGAGGCTGAAGTGCTCAAGCATGCCTAATCCTGAGCCACTTCCTGTCTTCTACACCAAAGCATCCAACTGAACAGGAAGTATGATCTTGCCTTCTTTTTTAAGTTACTCATTTTTGGACAGCCCCACCCAGTCCTACATTTCCTCAGACTGATTATTTGTTCTCAAATCTAGCAAGCTGCAGCCTTGTTACTGCTCTGTCAGGCTTGAAGTTTGAGCACTTGGCTGGTAGTGTCTGGTGATGTCAGACATGCTTCACTATGACTGTGTGCAGCCTTAGGTAGGTCTGCATGACTCCACAGATTATTGTTTGACAGCTGAACTTAGACTTTGACTCTGTAAAAACTGATTGAATGGCCCAGTTCTGCAAAGATAGCCAGAATAAGCATAGATTCCACCCATCAGCCATCATGATTAGGCTACGCCTAGATTGTGACCGACAATGTTTTCTTTTTTAGTGTACGGGCAAAAGTCGTGTAGAAGACTTGCTGAGCTGCACAAAGTCAGTTTAGGTAACACATACTTAAGTAAGTGCATGGTTAACCTTCAGAGTGACCACTATTTCGCTCTCACTCTAACACACATGCTCACACATGCACGTGTGCCTATACATACACACACACACTTTCTCTCTCACAAGCTAACTTCCTGTTATTCCATCCCAGTGCTACTGATTTCCTTACATGCCTCTGTCATTTGTGGACTGTAACCTCTATTCTGGGAAAGCTGTCAAACAGGATTAGGATTAGGCCAGAGTGCTAATAAAGCTGTTAACCACGGAGAGCATGGGATTAGGCCCTGCGCTCATTAACCTTACTCTCTGGGGTCGGGAGTCAGCAGTCAGTGGAACAAGTAAGCAGAAGCAGCTCCTCTGTTGACTCATGTAATACACCTGGGAAAAATATTTAAGCAGGGCTAAGACATTCTTTGGTTTCATGTGATTACTGTGCCCCTCCAAGGACATAAGCTAAGTCAGTTTTGTTGGAGATGCAAAATGATGCAAGTGGAACTAATATTTTTTCTGTCTGATTTCTGCACACAAAATCTAACAGCTTTGACCCATTTTAAATTGCTGAAAATTTTCTATCTAAAGTTGTAAATAACAGAATTGGTAGGTGACCTATATGCTAGATGCTCAAAGTCCCTGTGATTATTGAAATTAACTTGTGCTTTATTAAAATCAACACTGGTGCCTGCCAAGTTGCTTTTACTTTTGAAGTTAATGCTGAAAGATGCACCCTCCCACATTACACACACACAGCTGCACATGCATGCATACACACACAGTGGTTTCTAGAAGGAGACTTTGTACCTGCAGCACTGAGTAAATAGCTTGTGGTTTACCTATGCAGTATTTTTTTTTCCCTTTGATATGCGTCCACTTATGACTTGTGATTTGACCTGGGATATAGTAGAGCACAGGCTTGGCTTCCAAACCATAGTTAGTTCCTTGCTCTCTGATATACATTCACACACGTTGATGTAGGTCACTTATGGTGCCATCACACACATTTCCTGGAGACTTAACCTAACCCTATCCACTACTTGCCTAACCCTAACCTTAACCACTGACCCAAAAATCAGTTTCTTCCCATCTGAGCACACTTTTGTCTCAAATTGGACAAATCTTCACCATTTAACTTGTCTTTAGTTTGAAATGTGTCCCTGAATGTAGGCTAAGTCAAACACACACACACAGACACACGCACTCACGCGCGTACGCACGCACGCACACACACACACACACACACAGAACTCATGATCCGCATGACTAAGTTACATGACACAACCTCCCAAAAAAGGCTGTATAGACAGCTAAGGAGTTTAGTCTACTAATAATATATTGGTGTGTGACAGAGTTTAATCCTGCAGACCAGAAAGCTGTTTTGTTAAGCCTTGTAGGTTGCAGACTAGACAATGACAGGAAAGCCTGTTTTGGGGGTTTGTAAACAGAGGAGCGCTGGTCTATCCTGGTTCAGGAGAAAAGTTTTTACTGCATTGTTTTAACCACAGGAAGTAAAGCTTCAGAGAGAGCCATGCTACTCAGCCAGGATGTTCTGTCTTAGGGCTTTTTTGTTTTTTTTTTTTTGTTTTTTTTGCTTTTCTCATGCAGCCCTCCCACCTCCAGCTGATTTTGATAATGTGCTATCACCTCCATCAGCTATACACAGATATGAAACTTAACAGATTTAACTTATCTGGCCTTTGAATTCTACCACTCTCTTGAAGCTCCCACCACCTCATGTTTTCAGACACTTATTTTCCCACTCAGGTCCTCTTTATGAGCAGACCCCAGCATGCCGGACCCTCCCCAAGTACTGACTGTCATCGTTTGGATCCTGGGTGCTGTGTTTCATTGTCTCTATCAAACGCCTACATACAACCCATTGTTTGTCCAGCCGTGCTTTTCTTGTTGGTTTATGGTTGGTTATTGTGGCTCTTGCGGCCAGGTCCAGCCTAGTTTGATTTGTAGTCCATAACTTTTATGTGGACTGTAGTGTACACAAGCAGTTTCTTCCAAGTTGGTGGGTAGCGATGCGTCTTGTCAGCATAAGGCTCTGCAGTTTGGCACAATAAAGAACTCCAAATTCACCTCTGAATCTCAAGGTGTCTGAGCTTGCTGTGTTTTGTTTGTGTCTGTGTGTATTAAGGTGTGTGTCTTTACTCAGTGCATTATTAATTCAGAGCCAAAGAGGTTACCTCCTAAAGGCAGTGTGCTGCTGGTGAGGGTGGACAGATGTTGATACCAGTGGTGACAAACAAACGTAGGATGAATTTAAGAAAACCAAATTTGTAGGCTACATATTTCTGAATTATATCCATTACAACAATGGATTAAAAGAGCACCTTTAATTAGATTATCAGTTATTTAATTTGACACCAAAGGTCTGTGTTGAAGCCTCTGTGAAAGACAGCATTGGTCCCACTGAAGTGCCCATGAGCCCGACACCAAATCCTGAATGCACAGGCATTGCGAGTGCTTTGACCTCCTTTGAAGTGGAGCTGTCAAAACACATTTCTCCAAAGGGGTCACAAAAAGACTACAAGAGGAAGTAGCATAGCCAAAATAGTCAATGTTAAGAAAAACTCGGAGCTCTCAGAATCTGTACTTGTAAATAGAAAAAATGGTGGCTATTAGTACACTTCGGTCTATAAAATACATACAGGTATGGGGTCAAGGAACATAAAGTTGTTAGGCTTATTCTGCAGTGTCGGCTGACATTATTTGTTATGGTAGGGTTGCTTTATTAATTTTCCAACACGCTTGACTGAGTTTGTGTTGACAGGACATGGTTTGTTGGTTGTCCTTAAAGTGCTGACACATGTTTCAGCAGACCGGGTGTGCTGACCGATGACACCCAGACATCCTTAATTAGCCCAAACAAAGTACAGTATACGTATGTGTGTGTGTGTGTGTAGGTGGAGGTGCTTATTAGTAGATTGGAGGAGGACATGGCTTGCTGGTATGAAAAACTCTTGAATTAAGAAATAAACAAGCCAAGTGACTGTCTGCCTTTGCATAGGACAGAATTCAGTGGAAGGATGATGAGCAACCAAATTCACAAATTAGGTGCTGCATGCTACAAGAATGAAGTTTTTTTCCCCAAGTGTAGTGCAGAGCCAATATCAGGAGAGAGGTGTAACCATAATGGAAAACACGGTTTTATTTCCAGGCAGTTGGATAATGTGTAACAGATTCGCAGACTGATGATTCATTCTCACTTTGGTCCCAGATCAGTAACTCTGTAGTATGGACATTTCCTAATATCTCTGGGAATAACCCAGCAGAGCCCTCGCTGAGCCTGTGCTCATGTTATTGAACTTTTCACATGGAAATGACATCATGTTGAAAGAATGTGAATTTTTTCATTGTCTTAACACGAGCAGAGTAATACTAAAATTCACTTCAGCTTTCATTGTTACTCAGCAAATAATTCTAATAAGTCTGCTTACCGGTATTTCAACCAGTCTCTCCCTTTGTTTTCTCAGTGGTAAAAGTCACTTCTCCTCATTGAAGGAACTGTCTCCTGATCACACTCATGTGCTCCGGGACTGAACTTGGCCGTCACCACTGAGCCCGGTTAAGCTGTAGACAACAATAAGTAGTTTTAGCAGTCCTGCTCAGTGGCCTGCTGCCATGCCTCCCTCTTTAACCTCACAACTTAAACTTGACAGGTAATTGTCAAGGTTATCATTTACTAGCCTAAGGCTGGCCTTCAGCTGCTCTGAAAGCTCAGACTGTAAGTCTGTCCAACCCCCTTACAATGGCATGCTGGGTACAGTGTGGGTGCTGCCTGTAACAATGCCCAGTTCTCACTGGTGTGCAGACTACTTGTTTACTTTGTTTCAGTTAATTTACAGCATAGATGTTAGCCTAATGAATAAACATGGTACCTCAGGAGCTTTATAGCGTTATGTTGTCTTATTAATAGTGATATAATGAGGCCTGGGCAAACTGCTCATTTCCTTGTGGGTTTGGGATTGAGTCAGAGTTATAGGCGTTAACGGTTACGTGAATTACTGATCCAGCAGTCTATTTCCATGGCTATATTTGCCATGGACCTGCTGAAATTTGAGTTGAACAACTCATGAAGAAATGAAGAAATAAATGAATCGAGTCAAGAGGCACCACTACTCACTGGGCTGGAATATTAGTTAAATGATTTTCATTGATGACATTGCCAACATGCTATGATCATTATCCTCCACCACTGGTTTGGGTAAAATAGCTCATTTTAATGTCCTTCTTTGTTAATCTAAACAAAGTAATTATGACAGGTTATTATGTAAAAGTGGCTGCACCTTTACTCACATCAGTATGAATGAATGTCTTCATTGTGTTGAAATTTGAGTTGAGCCGATAAATTATAATATCCCCTGTCTAATAAAGCAGAAATGCCCCAAAATAATCTTAAAAAAATAATAATACAGGTATCGCACAGTTGCTATGAATTATAGATTTTGTGTTTTTATGGATGCATGTGAAGAAGTTTGAACACAAGGCCGTGGTCAGTTTCCTAGAAACATCTTATCCTTCAGTGCCATCAATAGCAGGAAGGAAGAGTTGATGTAGAGGACTTAAATACAAACATGCACTTAGGACTTAAATACAAACAAACAGTGAAACACTGAGGAAAGCCAAGGGTTGAAATGTGATTACTGTGTGAATTTTTAAAAGTGTTGTTTTTAAATTCGCAGCTTTTTTGACATTATGGAATAATTAAATACTCTATCATATATCTGTTAAGGTTAACTCAGTAAAAGTCAAATGTGTCCAGTTTAAATCCTGTACCATCAAAACAAAATTTTAGGTGCTGAAAGAGCAGTTTGTTTTTCCCTCATTCATGACCATGTATTTTTGACATTCAGCAGTGCCTTATATAAAGACTGGCTTTGGCTTGATCCCAGGCTCATGAAACATTTTCAGAATGCCATGAAGAGCCCTGTGCATTTACCTTCTTTTTTTTTTTTTTTAATATTCGAAATAATAGATTTCACCATGGGGACAGTATGTTTTGATAACCCTTTGTTACAAACATAAACATGTTGAAATGTGTATTTTGGCATCAATTTAGTTTATATGTGTCTCAATATTCTTGGTCAGCTGGTGGGGATTTTTGCTTGCTCTGATCAGGCAGAGCAAAAGGAGCAGGAAAAACCAATATTGACTTGCTGAGTACATGCAGGCATCCAGTCAGATAAAAGCTTACATTGCACTCTCTTAGATTACAGGTGGCAAGGTGAGAGATCGGCTAATGCTCTGTTTGTTTATATTCATAGCATAGAGTTTAGTATTAAAAAGAAAGTGATCCTGGTCCACGAATTGTTGTTTAACCAGTTGCTTAAGTGAATTGATCTCTTGTTGCACTCATTTTCTCAAGCAGTTAAAGCTGTAGTTGCCTATTCACAATACTCAACCAATAACCTAAGACAATATTTTTCAGCTTTAATATTTAACCATATTTGCTTGCTTAGGCTTATGAAAATATCCCCTAAAATATTTGCTGCAACATTCATGTTGGTTCCAAGAGATGACTGTACCGTTACAAGTTGTTTTAAAGATGTTTTTAAGAATGCTAGAGGTAAATATGTGTGTATTCACAGGTGGATGGAGGCCTGTCTAGAGGAGGACCTGCCACCCACCACAGAACTGGAGGAGGGATTAAGGAATGGTGTCTACCTCGGCAAACTCGCCAAGTTCTTTGCACCTAAAATGGTGTCTGAGAAAAAGATCTACGACAGAGACCAGAGCCGATATAAGGTGCAACCATCAGTTCCAGTTTTTTTCCCATTTACTTTTAATTGCAGATCTTCAGGTTGTAGTTGAAGCACAGCTTCCTATGCAATCCTCAACAAACTTGTCAGACAGGAAGACTCCAGATCATTTACAGACAACCTCACTTCCTCCCAACAACCTTCCACAGGAAAGAGGGAAATGTGGCAGGGTGAGGATTAGGTCCTCACTGAAGCAGTTAGCTGTTGGGCTGATTCAGTAAACTAAACCAGAAACGTGTTATTTTTGACAAATTTTGCCCTTTTGTAAATTATAAACAAACTTCAACAGACTGTTAGAAGCCATAGTACATTGGTTTGCGGTTGTTGTTCAATATTATGTCGGCCTGGCTGTTATGTTTTTAGGCCATTGATAACAATCTTGCTTCCTGATAATTTAAGATTATTTGTTTGTAGCATAAGATATCCCTTATCAGTTTATTTCTCTTCTGTAGAGTTTTTGTACCATCTGATTGCAGCTCTTGGCAGTCATATTAGTACTTGGTGTCTGAGAGATAATATTTATGTGTCTGTCTCTGTTTTCATTTCCAGAGCACAGGGCTGCACTTCAGACACACTGACAACACAGTGCAGTGGCTCAGAGCCATGGAGTCGGTGGGGCTGCCCAAGGTGAGGAGCTTGCACAGCCATCAATCATGCATGTGCACAGGGAAGCAGAGGTGCATTAATGCATGCATGTCTCACAAACATGCATGCAGGCCTGTTCAGAACACATGACGACTGAAAACATCTGCTCTTACAGTCAATACCTCACTCATACAGATGAGTGAAAGTTTTCATAAGTCATGAAAAATTATATCTTTCCACAATGTCCTTTGGCAAGTCAGAAATGTCCCTTGTGCATCTCAGGTAAGATGACAGATTTAGGACTGAAGAGATATCCATGCTCCAAGACAGTGTCATGACACCCTCTCATCAACACAACAACAGCATTGTATTAAAAGTAATGAAGTGGTTATTTCAACATTTTAAATTTCTAAACAAATTAAGCCACGGAGTGTACAGTGTTGGAAGGGTAAGACTTTGACATTTGTTCATTGGCTCATGGCTGGTACGTACTCACTCATATTACAGGGCAGAATCTATCCTATAACTAGGGCAGCATTGCGATAGGATTTCAGTCATTGTAATATAAGAAGCTGCAGTTTATGGCTTGGCAGAGGATGGCAGAGGCAAGAGCAAGAATGGGAAGATGTGTATTATGGTGTTGATGGGACAAGACTTGAAAGATTTCTTAACCAAACGAGTTTGAACAATTACAAGACCGGTATTCATTTAATCCGTCTGTTTTTGTGTGACAAAATAGTTAACTGCAGAAACTGGTCAAAAATGACATCACAGATAAAGCTGAGATAGCTTAAGTTAAAGGCTGACATTGTGCAATTTGGTCTGATGTGAAATACAATATATATGTCTGAAGCAAAAAAAAAAGATATCTGTTGTTCAGTTTAATTGCTTATATTTAGGATTCTATGATGTACCAACACATATGGAAACACCTTTACAAGGCTGACTTTGTTCCAAGATAGTAAACACTGACACATGAAATTATGATGAGGGTGTGGTTGCTCTAATAGAGTAGTATTAACCCCAATGCATCTTTTATGAGAGGACACAAAAGCCTTTTCTCTGAGGAGTTTACTAGAAATGGAAAATGAGGCAAAATTGATACCCAATTATTTCCGTAATGCCCCTCGGGAAGGGTTTTTTAAATTTAATTGGGTTTATGAATAGCCTTTTCAGGAGTTATCGCTAAGATAACATACTTAGCCGAAAGCTTTTTTCATTACTTTATATATTTGAGTAAAACCATGAAGTAAGAGCATCATTCAGGTCTAAAGTGAGAAAGGAAACACACATTAGACGTAGCCAGGGGTAGGAATTACATCACAAGTTCCTGCTGACAAATAATCTGTTGGCCTGCTAGTATAGTGTTTTGTTTTTTAACTTTAAGTTGTATATATTTTTTGAATTCGTGTATGTTATCTGTTTTGAAAAACAAAAAAAAAACAAAACAAAAAAACAAAACAAAAAACAAAAAAACAGCACCAGTCACCAAGGACAGCAGAATATTTACCATGAACCATGAAGATTTACCACTGCCGCCCTCCTCAGTGTACCTGTCTACATGTTGAAATGTGAAGGGACACTGTGATGGATGGTGTGCTCCTCTTTGGCTGCAGCAGAATAAAGACTGTCAAGGTCTCTCATAAAAGAAAAGTGACTAATAACCACTGTGGTTTCTCCTTTCAGATATTCTATCCTGAAACGACCGATGTGTACGATCGCAAAAACATGCCCAAGGTGGTGTACTGCATACATGCACTGAGGTAAGAATAAAAGAGGGATTTCAAAACAAAAGTAGAGTGGAAATCAGTCATGGTGGTCGGCCGCTTATATGGATAAAAAAACTTGGGACAGAGTCATTCCTATACAAATGCTGCTAAAATCACTTATAGCCAAGTAGTGTAGTGTTCATTTTGGGTCTTTTCATACATAGAAAAAAAGAAAACTAAGATTTTTTTTTTTTTTTTTTTAACCACTGCCACAGACGTAACAATATTGTAAACGGCACAATTAGGCTATAGCCTAATTATAATTTGAACTACAAAACAATAAAAAGCAGACTATTAAACACAGAGTCCCTTTTATTGGCTTGGTGTGGCTACACGTTTTGACGAAAGTCTCTGTTAGAAGCTGGGTTATATCAGACATTAAAATCAAAACTCAAAACTTTTGTGGTGCATTAAGCTGTTTAACCACCGCTTGTTGACAAATTACAGAGCAGGGGGCGGGGCTTCCCCTGACTGTGAAAAGCATCTCCCTGTAAGCAACAGCTGTGGGTTTTCCTGTCCTGTGCTGCTCACTGCCCTAGGACAGAATCGGCACTGGTCAAGGTACCAGTGTGATTTAGAGTCTACATTTCTCAAATCTGAACCTCATCAGGCCCTGATTGTGTAATTCCAGTAGGTTTAAAGGATTGAGCTCTGTGCTGCAGACAGCAGACAGGTGGGGTCACAAATGACACCACGGTTACACACGTTTTTTTTTTTTTTTTTTTTTTTTCCTTTTACCATCTTAAACACTTTCTCACCCTTTAGAGGGAAATGCCCTACATGTCTCATAATCTTTGGGCAATAGCAAGATACATAGTTTCTTTCCTGAACATGCAACGCCTGACAAGTGCTCATGCTCTTGTCACAGTAACTTCCTTTGTACCTCAGAGTTGTTTCCTATTCCCACATGGCTATAGCAGACTGACAGGCTGTAAATTTAGGGTTGACTTTGAAATGTAGTGGTTCTTAGGTTATCCACACAGAGCAGTGTCTTCAAGCTGCAGATACTATTTGGGACAATAAATGTGTGAGAAATAACAGTTTCATCTTCTTCTAAATGTCGATTATTTTCCTCTGTGGTATTCTACTTGTGTACATTACGATCAGCCCCTATTTTATATGTTAGGAGCACTTGACTGTTTTGAAACAGGACCTGGGAAATGTAATTCTTACTTTAGCTTACACAGTGAATGTTTCGTCTCAAGTGCAGAGCTTCTATGATTTGTGATAAATAGGCCAAGGCAATATTACACCGCAGCGTGCATTTGGCTTTCAGCAGATGTTCAGATCCTTTCAATCCTTGTGTGTGCTGCTTATTAAAATGACTTTAATTATAGGCTAATTCAGTTCATAAGTTATAACTACAAAGTTCACTCATTGTTGCACTTATTTTGAAAAGTAGGTTTAGTTTTTTGTGACATGGTGAATCAGTTGTGTGATCTGGAACATGACTATTTGCTGTAAGCTACACACTCTTGCCCCGAGTATTTATGCTTTTGGGCAGTTTTTATGTCTGATCAATAAAACCACTGTACACACTACTTGTGTGCAGAGGCTTTCTAGCACTGAAAACTTGTGTGCAGAGGCTTTCTAGCTCTGAAAACTCACGCTTAACACTTTGCCCACAGCCCCACCTCAAAGGTGCTAGACTGTTGGCATGGTGTTGGGTTGGTGTGAATTTCTGTGATTCGAAACAAGGTAGTCATCTCACAATAAGGTGAATGGCTTGAGTTATACAGATTCAGGTCCATGACTTTTTACAGGTTAGATGTTTCAAATGAAATTAAGGACTTCCTTCATCTGGATCTTGCAGTCAGCCTCACACACAGATTAGGGAATGATTATGTGAGCCGTCTGCTTTGTTTTTCTGTGTTGTAACATTTTCAGTCGGGTCCTGAGGGAACAGGTTTCCTTCCCTCCTTACACACACACGTGCTCTTCCTTCCTGACAGTCCGGCTTGGGTCCCACGAGGACTCAGTGAATGCTGCACTGCCCAGAGCGCAAACAAATGCAAACAGGGAGGCACAGGGGAGGATGCTGCCTCATATTCAGAGCAGTGGAAAAATGTTAAGGGGGCACAATGGAATAGAAATGAGTAAATTTGGAGCTCTGATAAAATGTTAAAGGAATGAAATTGAATTTGTTGTATAGGACGATGAGGAATAAGTGGACTACTATCAGAAGGCATCATGGGAGTCCACAATTGGGAGGAAGCCAGTTGCTCCCAGACGGTCTGCTTAATGCCTGTAACCTCAGTGACTTGTAATCAGCCTGCTACATTAACCCCAGTCAGCTCAGTCGTTTCTGTCTCCTGAACCGAGTCATTTGTCATTTTATTAAACCTTACCCTTTGTTTAGGCAGAATTTAGGTAGAGATAGAAACCCCCCTCTGTCCCAAGGACAGGCTACATTTCATGTTTACACAAACTCCTGGGCCAAAGGGCAGAGTAGCCAGCTAGTGCAAACTCTCCATTGAGATCGTACTGATGTCAGACCTGCCTTAAATATCTATAATTCATGACCACTTATCAGATACCTGCAGGAAGATGAAAGTTTTATGAAGTTTCCAGCCACCTGCTCGTTGTGTTCTTGTTGAAGCAGAGGACTGGGTGCTCTTGCTTATGTCAGCTAGTGCTTCTTGTTATTTTAGGCAACACTGCCCTCTTGTGGGGGAAAGAATGAAATAGGAGTGAGTCTGAGATGGCACTTGGGAACAATCACAATAATGAGAAGTGTTTAAAGTCAGTGTTATATTTGTACATTATGCTTGCAGGTTTCTTAAAGCTCTCTGAATCCTAATTGCTTGTATAAAGCTAATGTTCTGTGTGATTTATTTCAGCTTGTACTTGTACAAACTGGGCATTGCACCACAGATCCAGGACCTGCTGGGAAAGGTGGCCTTCACAGGTAACTGAAAATTAGACTGCCATGTTTAATAGTTTAGCATTGATGGCACTGCTCTGTGGGTGGTGCTTGGACAGCCTCGTAAATAAAATAGGAAGCACTGAAGTCACTGTGTTTTTGCTTTTCTGACAAAGGGTAACATCAGCCCTTAGGGGCTCTCTAAAGATATGTGTGCCCACCTGTGTTTGTGCTCTTATTTTGACAGTCCTCCTTGCGTGGGATGATAGACTGAGTAATTACTGGTCTTGTTTGGGTTTAATTAAAAAAAAAAAAAAAGATAATATAGTAGATAATAAAATGTCATTACTCACGCTGGAGCATGTTTAGTTTAAGTGTTAGAGTTTGGCTTGAAACTTGAAACTTTGGTTTGGATGTTCAAGGAAAATTTCAGATCAAGATAAACATCCTCTGCAGTCTTCCACTCACAAGAAACACTGAACAGTTGATGCACACAAGCTATCAAACTATCAAGACATTGTGGTTTCCTGAGAAAGTCTCATATTTGGTATTTTTCATCATTACAGTCATAAATTTGCATGGGATATCATTCTTGATAGTAAATCTTTCAGTGTGCTTCCTCCACTACTTAACATCAAGAGAGAAATTAAGTATTTGCCCATTCCATACTGTATGAATACCATTACATTGTCTACCAATAGCCATTATTTCTTTCCTACCAGAGGAGGAGATCAGTAACATGAGGAGTGAGCTGGAGAAGTACGGCATCCAGATGCCAGCCTTCAGTAAGATTGGAGGAATCCTGGCCAATGAGCTCTCAGTGGACGAGGCTGCCTGTAAGTCTTCCAACCTATTAGCTAGAGCCATACAGTAAAACTGTGACATCTGATTGGTCAGTTATGCAGTGTAATTATTTCATGACAGCCCATCATCACTGTCCATACAGCATTGTAGTGGGTAAAAACATAGTGGTGCAACATCTTTGACAACATTGCACCATAATGCCATAACACATGCCTGTCAATATTGCTTTATGATAGGGTGAGTGATAACAGAGTCTTTACCAAACGTCAGCTAACGTCAGACGTCAGCTGTTTAAAAAGTGAACATTGCTGATTGACTGTGTTGTTTCCTCTTGTCTTCAGTGCATGCTGCTGTGATCGCCATCAATGAGGCAATAGACAAGGGTCAGGCATCTGTGACGATGGCTGCCCTGACAAATCCTAATGCCATGTTGAGGAACACCCAGCAGGAACTGGCCCAGGACTACCAGGACACACTGAGCCGGGCCAAAGCCCGCAAGGAGGCTCAAAGCTCAGGGAGGGTGAGAAGCCCAACAGCTCCCTAAATTTTTAGAGAAGTTATTGATTGGTATACTAGAATTGGCTTCTCCCAAATGGCTTGATCATCACCTTTGATTGATTGATTGGTTGGTTGGTTGGTTCTTTGGCTTTAAAAGGAACATTTCACCCAAAATACACACATAAACTAAAGTTCCACTTACCCCTAGCACAGTCTATCCATCCAGATAGTTTCTGTGTGATGTGGTGAGGTTTCCAGTCTGCTGCAATTTCATCTGTCTCCTGGGAGCCCAGTACAACTGCATGGGATGGCTACTTGTATGTGGAGCTCAAATTGTCAAATGTTTACATGTGAAGAACTCTATAGCAATGATTTTTTTCCCCCAAAAATATGAGAACTAATGACCATCATATAATCCACAGCCTGTGGGGGTGAAAAATTCTGTTGGGAACTATTTCCCTTCTGCAGAAACCGGCAAACCTTATGGATGCACCCCCAAGGAGTGTGCGATCTGGGGGATACATAAATAGATAGTAGATAGATTGCACTGGTGGTGAATGGGAAATATCTTTCTATATTTTAGGTGAACTGTTCCTTTACATATGTCATATTTCCTTACAACAGTCTCTGAATGCCGACCACCCACCCAGAGCCAGGTTCTGCTTGAGGTTTTTTCCCTGTTAAAAGGGTTTTTTCCTCACCACTCTCACCATGTGCTTGCTCATAGGAGGGAAATTTTGGTTTATGGGATAAGCCACAATTTGTTGGGTCTCTGTAAACCACCTTGAGATATTTTTTTTTTTTTTTAATGATTGGACGCTATACATAAAAAAAAAATAAATAAATAAAAAAAATTGAATTGAATTGAAATGGGAATTATGAAGCAGAACAACACGCACTAGTTGAAGAGACATGCTGAGAATAAGACCAGACCAGATCTGACCAATATACAAATTTTAACCCTGACCATTGTGTGTTGGTGGTAACCAGCTGAAGAGAGCTGGTACGCCGCCACTGACTCACACTGCAGGCCTTGCCAGCACATTCCAGTGGGTGCAGTGTCAGCTTAACTTCACCAAACACTGGCCCTCCACGCCATCCGGCATCTCGCCTCCCATTCTCCTCACAAATACTGTACAAACATGTGCCATTCATTTCCCCTTTATGGCAGAAATGTGATACATAGACAATACTTTATCAGTATCAGTGGGAAAGTAAATATGAACAGGTAAGAATAAAATATCCTATGCATTTCTTTGTGCTGTCTCCCTCCTTAGCGCTCCTCTGTTGCCACAGAGGAAAGAGATGTTTATGAGGAGTTACTGACTCAGCAGGAGATCCAGGGCTGCATTGACATTGTCAACAGTAAGCGTTTTCCCTCCCGTATGATCTCACACACTTTGAATAGTCTCCATACAATTTTTCATTTTCTGGATGCTCTTTTCCCTTGCATCTTACAGTGAATGCATACATTTTTGCATCAATTTCCTGTAACCTTTGCAGAGTTGCCAAAAAGAACATTCAGTTTGCCCAGATTATGTGCTGATCCAAAAGACATTGAAATGAGGATAAGTTTTCTCTCAGTGACCTCTGCCTCCCTTTGTCCTGTCTTCAGTCCAGACAGCATTGAGGCAGGTGAATCAAGCGGTAACTGCCCAGGATGAAGCTGCTCTGCTGGCTGCACTAAGACTGGATGCCCTGGCCCTGTTGGGTGTTCAGGAGGCGAACTGTCGCTGGTACCTGCAGCACTTTGCCACTTACTGCCAACATAAATCCAAGGTAAATGTAATCACCGCGGGTTTACTCACTGGTTCCTTGGAACGGTCACTCCCAATCTTCTTGGCTCGTGATCCCTTAAAACAAACCAATGCCTTGTCGCAACCCTCTGTCTCAGGCTGCATATGCAGAGTGGTGAACAGTCCACCTAAAGAATGACCCACCTGTTCAGCTTGTTTCATCTGCTAAATTATCAAAGCATGTGTTGTATCTAGAAAACAGAAAAGAGTACCATATGAAAAAATAATCATAATTTTGCATTCTCGAAATATTTCGGTCTTTCGCCTGACCCTCTGTTCTGTGTTCCAAGGCAGAGGTTCTCAAACTGATTTTTTTTTTTTCCATCTTACCAGGTAGTTAATTGCAGCCACCTGGCACCCCAGGTCCCACTCAGCTCCTTTTAGACATCTACAATGAAAACCAGCCGTACAGGGGTGCTGTGGACTGGAGTGACTTGGTTAACTAATCGTCACTATTTTGAAACCAAGGCCTTATTATCTGGCATCTTGCTCAGATGTAGAGAGCATCACTTCTCCGGCTGCTTCAGTATTGAGCCTGATATCGATGTGCTGCAGGCTCCCACTTAGCTACAACAGCAGTCAGCGGGGCAAAAATAGCTTTGATATAGTCTCAGAATCTCAGTGTTCGCCTTGAAAAGATATCTCAAACAGAGCATTTTGTCCATAGCAGTGGGCTTAGGTAGTAGTATTCTTTTGGGACTTGTTTTGAGTGCATCCTCATAGGACTCTGCTGGCTGGGCAGAGTCCACCTACAGCACCGAAGTTTACAGTTTGAATGGTAGTGCTTGGTTTGTGAAATAAAAAAGTTGCGTTCCAGACAGAGCTGTGCTGTTGATTTCATGATTTGTAAACCCCTTTTCAGGAGAACGTACTGAACATAGCTTCCTGTTTCTTAAAAGCAACATTACTTTTTCAAAGTCATTTTAGGATTGCTGCATTGACTGCTATTGTGGCTGAGCACATCAATATCAGGCTCAGTACTGAGGCAACCAGAAACATGATGGTCTCTTCATGTAAGGATGATGCCAGATAACTTGTAAATAGGGCCTAGGTTCCAAAATAGCGAACTTGTCCTTTAAAAGTGAGGGTGCTTATGATTTTACTCTGAGAAAACCGTGCAAGAGAAAGCAATTACAGTCAGACATTCCTAGAGAGTCTGGAATCACAATGCACATTTGTAATGTGTTTAATAAAGTAAAAGCCTTTGGGAAAATAGAGAGCACTTGTAAAACAGAGACGCATTAGAGCATTTTGAATAAATGGCCCCTCCTTAATGACATCTCTGTGCTGTGCCTTTGTCTCTGTGCTGCAGGATGGAGGGAAGGCCATGCTGCTAGAGAGAGAGGAGATTCAGAAAGTTGTAAGCTCCTGTAATGATTTTGCTGAGGCAGAGAAACGAAGTAAGTATTTTGTTATATTTCACCATTATTGTTGTTTAACCTTGACTACCAGCCATCTTAAAACTGAGTCGTTACCATGACCCAGTGCCTCAAAGCATAGAAAGTATTGTGTCTACAGTGTTTACTTTGTTGATAATAAATATTTGAACTACTTTCCTTCTGAGAGTCATTTCAGCACTGAGAATTCCTTTGCATCATTGCAAATCAGTAGAGAAAAATAATTTTTATACTAAGAAGCTTTTTGGGAAACTAGACTCAGGTAGTCTGTGTGAAGATGACTAACAACAATTTTCCTGTTCAGAACTTGAGGCAGTTGCAGCGATCAATAAAGCTATTCGTCTTGGCAATGCGGCGGAGACGGTGGAGGAGTTGATGAACCCTGAAGCCCAGCTGCCACTTGTCTACCAAACTGCTGCCAACCTCTACCAGGCTGAGCTTTTCAGCTTACAGCTCCAGGGGGGACGGGTGAGAGACACACATTACTTGCACACACACATCAACCTACATAGCAGTATATTTGTAATTTGGATTGCATGTGGTTCCACATGTACACACATGCACACATACACAAACATACAGCTATGGGGTAGTCTGTACTAGACATCTTTTTGAATGTCACTTCATGTTTGTGATTCAGAGTGTTGTGTTTATCAGTCTGGCCTGGGCCATGAGGAGCTGAGTGTTGCCGTGGAGATGCTATCTGCTGTAGCGGTGCTGAATGAGGTGCTGGACACCAGAGATCCCCAGGCCGTCACTGAGCAACTAACAGACTCTCCTCTGGGCTTCACCAACATGGACCATGACAACCTCAACAGGTAAGACAGATGCAGGCAGCCGTGCACTGATGATAAGCAGAATATCAAAAATGGTATTGACAGTACGTAAACATTAGGTACAAATAGGAACACTGATTATTTTGCAAAGTGGATGTCATGAGCAGGACCCTTTCATGGGTTAACACTCCCGTAATGGGAGGCATCTAGCCTGCTGAAGTGTCCTTGAGCAAAACAGTGAACTCTGCCACCTCCAGGAGTGCTGCTGTGTAGCTGATCATAAGCTCTGACTGCCCTGTGAAGGGAATCAGGCAAAAATCACTTTCATTTAAAGTCATGAAACTGTGCTGTACTTCTTCCTGCCTCTCTCTCTTTCAGGTACGCTGACACACTCATTAAGATGCGGGCTGAGGCCCTCACCCAGGGCCAGGAGTTCCTCACCTGGAATGATGTTCAGAAGTGCATCGACACGGTCAACAGTCAGGTCCATGAAGAACATGAACGTAAGAAAGCCCCACAGACTTGTTTATGTTCTACATAGTGACATTTGTGACAAATTCTGTGCTATAGATGAACTATGGTATAGAATATCAAGGACTTTTAAGAAAACCCATTGAAACTTTATTAAGTATGGTTATTAAAGTGTTAAGCCAAAATATTCTCAGTTAGACAAATAGAAGACATTGCCACATCATGTTATAAATGACTCTTCTCTCTGCCTCCAGGCATCATAGCTATAGCTGAGATCAACGAGGCGCTAAACTCAGGGGATCATCAGCAGACACTTGCAGCCCTGCTGCTCCCTACAGCCAAGCTGACAGGGGTCAACCCAGCCACCGCCAAACACTACCACGACGTCCTGCAGCACACCAAACTGCTCCTCTGCCAGGTACAGGGCTAGATCTGATGAATCTCTTTATGTTTTTGTTTTTTATGTGTGAAAAATGTAGGGCTTGCACCACCCACCCTCAAGTTACAAAATATTAATATTGCCATGTCTGAATGGAGCACTGCTATGTTTCGGCTATTTGTAATTTTTTTTTTAAAGCAGTTATACTGCAGCCTGCCAAGCCTGAGATGGCGCTATATTATATGAATACAGTGAATCTCTTGTTGTGAATCACAGTTGTTGATCTTCAGTTCTGTATTGTTATCATTGTCTGTCTATATTCTCATATTCTCATTCAGGGAGCGCGGACTTGGTGAATCATGAAATGATGTTGCACCATCTTTGTTAGGAATTATGGAACATTGGTCTGGTTTTAAATTTGCTCTGACAAAAGGCATTTGATGTTGGCACTTATGCATTATAAATGAAACAGAATCTCTGTAGTGGGTAAATGTTTTTCTATTCTATTTTTTTATTTTTAATTATTTTATTTTATTTTACTTTTTTTTTTTTTTAAAACTCTCACTTCAACCAAGGCAGGTTTGTACATGGTAGTTGTAGATCGCCATACTCCAGTATTGTGTTGTGTCACTCAACCAACAATCTCCACTTTGTGTAGGTTCCACAGAGTCTGGATATTTCTTTTTCTGACACTACATGAACAAATGGCTCTATCACAGAGACTGTTTTTCAGGAGCAAATAGAAACTGCTGTTGAGTTGACAAAGATTTGGTATCAACTTGCCAATGGCAAAAGTTCCTCTTATAACTTTGTTCCTGGTCCTTTGCTCTCCTGCTGTGCTCCAACAGTCTGTTCCATGTTGAGGTATTTACAGTATGACGCACAAGCACACACAAACACACATTCAGTTTTGGATGATAACAGGCAGTCTCTGAGGTGTCCTGCGGAGGGAAATGAATTGCAGTTTCGAGGCGGCTGTCTTAGACATGAGCACACACAGGAAGGGATCCAGACAGCTGTGGAAGCAGCACAGACACACCGCTACTCTGTAGTATCCATATAGCCTGTCGTCCCCGCTGGAAAAGAGGCATATGTAATGGGCGATGTGCAGAATGCCACTTGGGGAGAAACATACCATGAAGATAAGGAGAACCAGAGTGGTGACTCTAACAAAAGGTCTCCAGTTGCACCCAGATCTCCCCAGGTGGTAGACTACTGCCACATGAGCACAAATACAAGTAAGGAAGGGCACTACAAAGCCTAGACACACCAGTATCAGCCTGTATGGTATCAGCAGAGCATGGGAGGTTTCTTCTAGAGGAAGTACATCATGGCAGGTGGTGACTCCCAGCTGGGGCAGGTGGTAGCTCTGCCTGACCAGGAGCTCTGGCACTACAGCTGCACCAAACAGGGCCCACACGCCCAGGCAAGTCACCACTGCCAGTGTCATCTTTGGCAGACGCCTATACAGGAACGGCCTGACCACGGCCAGGTAGCGCTTCAGACTGATGCATGCAATAGTGTGAGCTGAACAGTAGACGTTGCCATAGAAAAAGGCGGTGACAATTCGGCAGGCCATTTCCCCGAATATCCAGTTGTTTCCACTGAGGTGGTAGTGAACCCGTAGCGCCAAGGAGAGCAGGAGCAGTAGGTCTGATAAAGCCAGGCTGAGGTAAAGCACTGCTGTGGACAGGGACTTGGCTCGGACTTTCAGGAAGGCCAGGATATAGACATTGGAGGGGATTCCCACTGCCATGGCCAGGGTGTAGAATGAGGGGATGACCCGGGTGCTGAGGACCCCTGAGGTGTAGGCTGCCGCAGGATCCTCTGGGCGCACATGAAGCCGTGGAGATTTTGTGTTGGGCTGCAGCAGGGCTGGCGGCTGGTTTGTGTGGTTGGATTTTTGTGGAGTCCCATTGAATGTTTTTGGACCAAGACCAGGTGGAATTTTTCTTCTGATTTTGGCATCTCTCCCTGATTGTGGGTAGATGAGAAAATAAGTCTTAAAGAGTAATCTTCAAAAGGATTTTTTTTTTTTATACTTGCTTTCATTAATGTAAATTTCTAATTACACAAGGCGTTTCACAAAGACTCAAAACATGGTTTTCATCACCTTGTTTATCTGTCGGGTGTTCATCTGAAGACTTTTCGACTTGTGGGTTTTTTGTGGGTAACACACCTGCCTGTCTCAAAGGAATTATTATATGGATATTGTGTCTTTGATGATGCTAAAATACATTTAAACATGGTGTTTGCACCTGTAAGTTGGGATCCAAAATGGGTCCTGATCCTGTTACTGGTGTGTAGATGTAGCAAGATCTTTTAAGAAGAATGAGAGAATTTCCATTTCTGCCTTTTGGTGGAAAAAATATAATGCAACAACCCATTCAGTTAAATGTGATGTAGTACTTAATGCCTGGTCAGCTGAAAAATACTAAGTAAACTGTCCTTTCTGGCTTCAATAAATAAATAAATAAAATGCAACAATCCTTTCAGTAATGAAAGTGAAGTAGTATTTTTATTTACTCACCATCTTCCTGAAGGGTCTGCAGTGCCATCAGAGAGACTAGTAGTCCAGGTAGGAGTTTAGCCATATCACTGTGCAGTTAGTATCCCAGTATTTCTTTCAGCTCTCTTGATTTTACACCCCTTGTTGGTGCTGCTTTTGAGTTACTTCACTAACGTTAGGAGTTCTCCAATGCTGTCGTTGCTGGTCTGCATTTTTGCTCGGTGACAGTAAAACTCTGATAACTGTGTGTGCTGTCTGTGATGGACTCTATCTGTGTTTCCCGTCACACTGTATACAGTATGTGAGCGCTTGTACGTGCGCACAATGCAGTGACCACATTTCCTGTCTCATTCCTCCTGTCTGCTTCAGTCAGTGTCCACTGACTCACTGGGGTGGGAGGAGACTTCTCTAAACATTTACAGACAGCTGTCATCTTTCAAATATTAGAATAAATCATTTTATTGTATACCAGCTGTGGGTAATGTGGGCTTTTGGCTGTTGTTACTTGATGGTTAGGACTAATCTTTCACTGCACCTTGTTATGTTATTATGTGTATGTTTGTTGGCAATAGCATCTTTCTGCCCATTTGTGGTATTTAAAAATCATTACAGTACTATTAAATTTTAACATTGCTGAGTTTTGTATTTATTTGATTGTGTTAAACAAAATGCATGTCCTTGAGATAAAACATTATGGAGCAATTGTTTGATCGGGACTCATGGACTAGAAGCAGACTGAAATTAAGAAGCAGTTTTTCAGTCTGTTAGCAACTTCCTTCCTGCCGGCCCCATGATCAGGGGTACACCCCAGCCTCTGTAAAAGGTCTCTAAAATTAGCCTGGGAACAAGTACACACATCAGGCTAAATAAACATCCCCTGTGGTTGTTGTGATGTTATGTGGTTGTGAGGATGTGTTGGTGGCCTTTCAAACCATCAGTTCTGGACATTGTTTTTTTTTCTCCAGGTCTTACCTCTGGACACAGAGGAAATGGTATTTCCTGCTGTGTGCTGTATCTGTTGCTGTCAAGTGCTGTTGCTTTATGTAGAAAAACCTGATGCCTGTTTTAGTTGCATATTCAAAAAAATAAAATCTTGATTAAGTTGCATACTGAAACAGCTTGACATCAAAATGTTTAGACTAAAATGGCCCTTAAAAACTTTCACAAGCTCATATCAAGGTAGTATTGTGTGGCCCTGCATGAATGCCTTGCATGCCTGTGGTGTTGTTTGATATTAACATTCTCAGAAGCTGAGAAGTGACTGGGTGTTTTTGTCTGATTGCAGAGCTCGGGGGATGAGTCTGCTGTTCTGTGGCTGGACCAAATCCAAGAGGCCATACACACAGCCAACCAGGATGAAGAGGAGGCTCTCATATGTAAGCACAGAATTTAACTGCACACTTTCCCCAAAAACACAGCTTGCTGTCACCACTCAAGTTGTCTTCTCACGTTTAGTTAATTCTCATGAGGTTTTCATCATCCATTCACCAACCTTGACTGGTTTAACTTTTCTGTTCTCTGCCAGTGGCTGGAGCAGTGGCAGATATCAACAAGATGGTGGCTGATGGGGACTCCCAGAATACACTGCAGGCTCTGCATGCTCCCGCTGCTGGGCTGAGAGCGGTGCTGTCTGAATGTGCTGACACCTACCAGACTGAACTGTTTCAGATGCAGACAGACAAAGTCTCTACAGGTAACTTGACTAAGATACCTGACCATGCAGTAAGCAGCTGACGCTTACGGAGAAAGAAATGACGTGATTTGCTGATTGAATGTGCATTGCAGCATTTCACTGTACTGCACTGTGAATCCACAGTGCAGTTTGTCCTTGACATGTCAGCCTCCCCTCACACGCTAGCTAAACAAACTAGTGACTAAAAGAGACTCTCTCTACTCTCTCCCAGGCAACAGTGAGAGTGTATGGGTACGGCATCGTATCAAGGACAGATATGACTACTACTACAACCTTGAGAAGGGGGAAGGTGTCTGGGAGGAGCCAGAGGGATTTCAACCCAAAGGTGGCCAGCTCAGCAAAGAGGAAATCCAGGTACGTTGATGATATGTATCTGAAAATTTCAAGTTTCCAGGCTGTACAATGTAGTATGCAATCATACTTCCATTTAACATAATAGAATTGATTTTATTTATGGTATAGCAGTGATGGGAACTTGAAAACATGATTTGTTTGTTCAGGGTGTCGTCAGCAGCGTGACCGCAGACTATAACAGGGAACAGTTATGGTTGGCCAACGAGCCCCTGGTGACCTGGCTGCAGGCTCGGATCAGAGGTTACCTGGTCAGGAAAGTGTATGGCCAGAGGATGGAGTATTTACGGCAACAAGAGCCTCACGTGGTCAAACTGCAGGTACCATACAGCATGACCACTATGAGCTGTGAGCAGTAGTCTGCAAGTAAGAAATAAGATCAAGTGAACTGTGTTTATCCCTGGGGGGAATGCAGACAATTGTAGCAACAAAGAACGGAGCTTTCTGTAGATGGCAGTAAAACAAAAATAAAATGGTTGATGGTTAAAGATACAAGTGCCTTCATGCACATGCAGATTTCCTATTAGCTGGAGAGCTCTTGCTGTGTTGAACATTGACAGATTGACATTTTTACAGGCATGACCATATTCTCAGGATGTTAAAGTGTGTAGTATTTGTTATATGATTCGTTTGAATAAATTTGTTTTAACAAAACTTTCATAAAAGAACGATCCTTTCTGAACTGACATATTTATAACATTTATAATGGACTTTATAATGTCCAGACCAGATGCACATTAAATCTGAAGAAATACTTTCAGTGGCCACTCTGTCAGTCCACCTGTACAATCTAATGCAGTTCAGGTCAACAGCTCTGCCATAAATTTTACCTTTTAACAAAAATGTTCAGTTTTTGTTGACATTGTGGAGAATGTGTAAATTTACTTGTATGTTTATTATTGAGGCTGTAGTTTGCAGAGGTCTACTATTCTGTTCCCCTCATGTATAGGAATAGGGAGGACAAAAAAATAGAAACACCTCTAAATATAATGAAGTCCTTGGACTACATTTTTGTCTTCCCTATTCCTATACATGAGGGGAACAGAATAGTAGAAACACCTCTCAATAAAATAAAAACATCTCTCCATAAAATGCAGTCCAGTACAACAGCAGCACTAACTATGAGCTCAATGCCAAACAGAATTGAATGAACACCTCTATTACTGTGACAAAAAGAAAACATGAGCATTAGCAGCATCATAAAGGAAACTTTATGGCAGAACATTTGTATTGGATTGTATTAGATTGTGGCGGACCTAATAAAGTGGCCACAGAGTGATGTACTGTCAACTAAATAGTTTAGCAACATTTGAAGGTCAACCGAACAATGTTATTACTGATGTAATCTCAGTTTAAAGCCAGAGTTTCCATATTTTTTAATCAAATTTTTCCTTTTTGATGCAGGCTTGCTGGAAAGGGCATAAGCAGAGGAAGGTGTACAAGGAGAGAATGGATTTTCTGCAAAACAATGTTGCTTCTGTTGTCAAGGTGAGGAATTATATCTTGAATTTGTTGGAACTACATGTTTGAAAAGTATAATTAGTGAGTGTCTCAGCAAGTTTAAAGATATGCATCCCCTTCTGGGAAATAATCATATCAGGTGGGAGATGTTGAATAAACACATTAAAACATTTGCATGTACTATATGTGCCTAACTCAGTTTTTATAGGGCTGCTACAGTATATCAAGTTGTTAATATAAAGCACTTCCCTTTTCAGATTCAGTCTTTAGTGAAAATGTGGAAAGCAAAAAGCAAATACAACCGGAGGTTGCAGTACTTCAGAGATCATGTGAGTAACATATTTTTGTCAGCATTGTCCAATGAAGCCCTTTGTTTTAACCTCAAAGTGTAAAGGTTTTTCATGTTGTATGTTACTCACTGTATGTGTCTGTTTAGGAGAAAGACATTGTGAAAATCCAGGCTTTCCTGAAGGCCAACAAAGCCAGAGATGACTACAGAACACTCAGTGAGTCTTCATGCACACACACACTTATGTGCTCCCAGTGCCAAACTTTATCATTGATAGCCCAAAAATAGCAGACCTGTGGGCAGCTTCAGTCTGCATCATAGGGCCAAGATACAGGATGTATATCTATATAAGACTTCTGACCAGTGCGTTTGTGGGCTTGCATATGCCAACTCTCAGCTGGGGCTCAGGACCCTCCTCTGCCTGTGGTACGAAAATTTGTCCACTTGCTGGAGCAGAGCGCCTTGGACCTACAGGAGGAGCAGGAAGTGACGCGGTTAAGGGAGGAAGTGGTCACCAAGATTCGCTCCAATCAGCAGATGGAGAAAGATCTGAACCTGATGGACATCAAGATTGGCCTGCTGGTGAAGAACAGGATCACCCTGCAGGTTAGGAACACTTGATGTTAGAAATACAAGAAGAGGAATTACAAACAACTGTTTGTAATTCCAACTGTTTATTTCGCTGCGTCGCTAGCTAATATTACAAGTTTCTGGTGCACTGTGCCAGTAAAAGTTCCCAACTGTTCTCACCAGTATCCACTCTAGTTTGGCTGCTTTATTTAAACTCCTGGTGTTTTTTTTTTCTGTGTGAAGGATGTTGTGACCCACAGTAAGAAAATAAACAAGAAAAGTAAAGACCTGGCTGCAGGTGACAAGTTTGGTATCAAGGGCCTAAGTAAAGGCAAAAGAAGGAAACTGGAGGCTTACCAACACCTCTTTTACCTGCTACAGGTGAGACAGAAATATGTATACACACTCACATACAACAAGAATGTGGCTCCACTAGTTGTGTCCTGACTTTTCCAACTGCTCCTTCCCAGCCTGTTCCTTTAGGGTCATCTCGATTAATGTCAAGACACATGCCTAAAACTATCCCCTCTGTCTTCTCACACCTTCAGACCAGCCCTTCCTACCTGGCCAAGCTGATCTTCCAGATGCCCCAAAACAAGTCCACAAAGTTTATGGACACTGTGATCTTCACCTTGTACAACTACGCCTCCAACCAGAGAGAGGAGTACCTGCTGCTCAAGCTCTTCAAGACTGCCCTGGAGGAGGAAGTCAAGTGAGCTGCCAGTCTTACTTGTACCATCTGACTGTACCTTATCTACATTCAGAAAGAACAGTATTGATATAATGTACATAATATTCATTTATGTGATGTGTTCATGTGGCTATGAGATCCATGGAGAGAACATTTTACCATCAACAGCTTCTTTCTCTTCATTTTTGTTTTATTGTTACAAATATATTGATGAATCAGAATCAGAATCAGAATACTTTATTGATCCCCAGGGGGAAATTACTTTTTGTTGCAATAACAACTTCCACTCAAAGTGTAAAGTAAAAAAGAGCAATTAGTCAAGAAAAATAAAGAAAGGAATATAAATATAAATATAAATATATATATAGAATAAAAAGAAAGAAAAAATATATGTACAAGTGCAAACATGGACAGGAGTTATTGCACTATAGGTTATTGCACCTAAGTATGGTATTGAATATGGGGTATTGCACAGGTTATTGCACATAAGTATGGTATAGAATATGGATTATTGCACAGGTTATTGCACATAAGTATGGTATTGAATATGGATTATTGCACAGAGGGAATTTGCACAAGAGTTCGTTTATGGGGCCAGCCCACTGACTCAGAGTGTCTGACACTCAGAGTGAGGAGTTGTACAGTTTGATGGCCACAGGCAGGAATGATTTCCTGTGTCGCTCTGTGGTGCATCGTGGTGCGATCAGTCTGGTGCTGAAAGAACTCCTGTGTCTGACCAACACGTCATGGAGCGGGTTGGACACATTGTCCAGGATGGTTTTCACCTTGTGAAGCATTCTCCTCTCTAACACCACCGTCAGAGAGTCCATCTTCACTCCCACAACGTCACTGGCCTTGCGGATCAGTCTGTTGAGTCTGTTAGTGTCCGCTACCCTCAGCTTGCTGCCCCAGCACACCACAGCATAGAAGATAGCACTGGCTACCACAGACTCATAAAACATCCTGAGCATAGTCCTGCAGATGTTGAAGGACCTCAGCCGCCTCAGAAGAAAGAGGCGGCTCTGGCCCTTCTTGTACAGGACATCAGTGTTCTTCCTCCAGTCCAGTTTATTATCAATGTGAACCCCCAGGTACTTGTAGTCCTCAACAATGTCCACATTGACCCCCTGGATGGAAACAGGGGTCACCGGCACCTTGGTCCTCCTCAGGTCCACCACCAGTTCCTTGGTCTTTGTCACATTGAGCTGTAGATGGTTCTGCTCACACCATGTGACAAAGTTGCTCACAGTAGTCCTGTACTCCACCTCATCACCCTTGCTGATGCATCCAACTACTGCTGAGTCATGGGGGCTGGTCCTGATCTTTGTTGTTGTCTTCTCAATGTGTCTCAGGTCTAAGGTGGACCAGATCCAGGACATAGCGACAGGAAACCCAACAGTTATCAAAATGGTGGTGAGCTTCAACAGAGGTGCACGTGGCCACAACATACTCAGGCAGCTGCTGGCACCTGTGGTCAAAGACATCATTGACAACAGGAACCTGGGCATTAACACCAACCCTGTGGATGTGTACAAGGCCTGGGTCAACCAGCTGGAAACGGCTACTGGAGAGGCCAGGTACAGTCAAATTCGGGAAGGGGGTTATAGGAAATGATTTATATCCGTCATAAATCATGATTTATGGCCGAGGGCTGGAATCCAACCCCCTGCCAAATTTATGTTTGTATAGCAAACCAAATGCTTTTGTTTATTTCACAAACATGCTGTGATGTGCATTATCAGTCCTGTAGATGACAGTGTCAGATATGAGTTTGTTGACTTTGAAGTGGTAGGCTACTCCTGTATGTGCTGTGGGCGGCACAGAGCTGAAAATGCTATAAAGTCAAGTTTCATGCTGGCTCACAAAATCACAAAGAGGAGCAAACCATTTTCATAGGGATTGTTTTAAATGGTGCAGGCCACAACTGAACAACAACATGAAAGCATTCAAAACAAGTACAGCAGCTTTGTTTCCAAAGCTTTTATGTTGTGTTGTTCATGAAGCAGGTGAGCGATGAGATGTATTTCCACTTCCTGACACTGGCCTCTGACGTTTCCCCCCTGGAGAATGCAGTGAATCATTGTGGGAAACTTCAGGCACTGCATGCACAGTTTTCACAGTGTTTCTCTTATTTTGTTAAAATTGAGCTGATAAACATTCGTGCCATACTGAGGATTTCCAGTTCAAAAATACTCCGAGACTTTAATAAGCTGGACAGCTCCACTTCCACTGAGATGTAGCATTACACACTGGTAATTAGTTCTGAGTATATGAAATAGCAATAATTAATCAACTGATTAAAAAAAGGAATTTGTAAAGGAGAGGTATCATGATATAACTGTTTTGGGGGAAAAAATGCATTGGTATAGAAACTTGAGGTGCAAAAGTTTTAAATTTGGAATGTGGGCCCCTACCTGGTCTTCAACTCTCTATTTAGCCCCTGAACCAAAAAGGTTGCCCACCCCTGTTGTAGACATTAAATGCCCTCTGTTTGCACAGATGTTCGTCCATTTAGTACTGTCAGTTTTGTCTTCCCTCAGCAAGCTGCCATATGATGTGACTCCTGAGCAGGCCATGTCACATGAGGAAGTACGCAACAGGCTGGAGGCGTCCAGTCTGGCTCTCCGGGAAGCGACAGATAAAGTCCTCAGTTCCATTGTGTCATCCTTGGAAAATATCCCGTAAGTTTGCAGACCTTGTCAGTGTCAAAGTTCACACACACATTTCATGCCAGTGCAGATTTGTGAGCAGTGTTATTCATGCTGTGTTGAATCAGAAATGTAGAAGGAAGAGAAAAAAATATGCATCTAGTTATGTGTGTGTGTATATGTGTGTGTGTGTGTGTGTGTGTACTTTTTTAAAAATATATATTTTAATGTCTGTATTTGATGCTGGATTATCCTTTCTGAGATGCTGCCACACAGTGGATTATATTGTTTTGAAATAAGCATGAAAAATTGCATTATCTCTTAAACAATAAAAATCATTCATTCACATGATGAACATTTCAAAATTTGTCACAGTTACTAAAACAGTATATCCCACTAGATGGTGCTGATGTTTGAGCATTCTCATGAGGGAAAATTTAAATTTGTTCTTGAGTTCATGTGGTCTTTTTGCTAACACAGAACTGGGTTTTTGGTAAAGTAAAGACATTTACATGTAATACCTGCAGTTAAATGCACACAAAGCACTGCATCCTGCATCAAAAATTCATGTCATGTCATTTTTTTTTAAAACTTCAGTTCCCCTATAATTTCCTAAATTAATGCATGTTATTTTGTTTGTGATGTCCCATCCATGCTGTTTTGTTCTGCATGCAGTTATGGCATGAGATACATAGCAAAAGTTCTGAGGAGCAGCCTCCATGAAAAGTTTCCAGACGCCTCAGAGGATGAGCTGTTGAAGGTAGAAGGGCTTCATAAATATTTCTGTCCTTTCATTTTCAGAAATGTATGTCTTCCTTCCTTCCTGGCTAAATGATAATTTAGTTTTAGATGGACTTATTGGTAATTAGACAAATTGTTCATTAGTTGCTCTGTTGGACGCATTGTATAATAACTAATTGATGGTAGGGGAAATGTGTGTATTTGAAGAAGTCAGAGTTTAACACCTAATTTGGCATTTGCATAAAATTGAATTTCACACATAGACTAAAAGATGGATGTGCAGCCAGACTATGCAGAACATTCAGGGTTTGCCATGGCTCTATGCCCTGATCTCTACCACGCAGATTCTGGCTCCAAACAATATCACCAGCACAAGATGGCACCATCCAGTGTGTTCAGCCCGTATCCACGGATTCCTCCTCACATGTTTTGGTGTAGTAAAGTACAGTGAGGTTATGGCCTTTATGTAAATTAATTTCAGAAAATGTTTAAATATTCATTGGCTGTGTCTTTTTGCCAGATTGTAGGAAACTTGGTGTACTACCGCTACATGAACCCAGCCATTGTGGCTCCTGATGGATTTGACATCATCGACATGTCGGCAGGAGGTCAGCTTCACCCAGACCAGCGCCGTAATCTGGGATCTGTGGCCAAGGTGCTCCAGCACTCTGCTGCCAATAAGCTGTTTGAGGGAGAGAATGCACACATGACACCAATGAACAGCTACATATCACAGACTTATCAGAAGTTTAGGTGAGTAAAGGAGCAATACAGTTATATAAAAAAATGTGCTCTGCATGCTTATGATAGCTGGTAAACACATTATGCAGTAACATTTGAAATTATCTAACAGTTTAGTTTAAATCTTCCACAACATCTTAACTGTGTGTGGTGTGAACCAGTGCTTCATACAATGCATCTTCATGCTGACACATGTGCAATGAAGAAAAATATCAGGGGGCAATTCTTGCAGTTTTCTTCTGAAAGCTTTGTTTGGTATATATGAGCCAGTGTTCTCTGATTTTTGGAAACCTCACTCAGAAACATCTCTCCTGAGGATGGCTTGCATGCAACAAGAAAATTTCCATCAAATAAAAAAGCCAAGAGGATGAGATAAGGTCAGCCCTGCTGATAAACCTGTTTCCCCAGTGAGGTCAGGAGCAGGTTGAGCTGACATGATGGGGTAGAGGTAGCCGTGAAAGAGGAAGATGCTCCTTTGTTAAAGTGTTGTGTCAGCAGCTCGGAGATGTTTCTTCACTCAGATATCCTGACCTCCCGTCAGCTTGTGCAAACTCACAAATATGAGAGGGTGTGGGTTATGTGAGCATATGTGTGAGTGTTTTTGGGAACATTTGCTTTCCGAGAATTGTCTTCCCCACAACTAATGACTCGTTACTGGAAATACAAAGAAATTTTAGACCATTTTCTGGAAACAGTAGCAAGAAATGTTTCATAAGTGGTGGAAAAAATTTGAAATGAAGAAGGTGGGAGCCCACTCTCTGGAAACAATTCAGTGTGGGAAATTTTGCCCAAGTTGAAGAACAACCTGTTAACTTTTTGAACAGGGTTGATATAACAGCTTCTCATGTCTTTGTGGACATGAGCTCAATCAAGTGTGCTTTGGAGAGTAAAAACTGCTATTTTTCTATCATTGTTTTCCTCCAGGGTATTTTTCCAGGCAGCCTGTGACGTCCCTGAACCTGAGGAGAAATTTAACATCGATGAATACTCGGACATGGTGACCCTGAGCAAACCTATCATCTACATCTCAATAGAGGAGATCATCAATACCCACTCGGTAAACCCAAACAAGACGTGTCCCCAGCCTGTTTTTACCATATTGAACCAGATTAACACCATCTTTCAGATTCCATGCAGATTAATGTGCAGGGTATATTCAGTCAAAAAAAAAAAAAAAAAAAAAAGTAACATGTAATTGCATGTAAGTAAACATGTAATTGTACATACTGTACAAAGAATGACTTCTGCATTGATCTGTGATTTATTCACAACCAGCCTAGATTTGACCCTCTTTACAACTGGGAATGTGGCTCTCTTTCCCCCTGTCTATTTTTCTGTTTTTTTATATATATATTTTCTATCCCCTGTTACATCTTCATTTCTTGTGTCTTTACCATTCTTTCTTGACCACTATTTTGCAGTCACATTGTTTCTTTATCTTCCCCTCTCTTGGTTTTCTCCTATTTCAAGACCACTTCCTATGAACACGAGTAGTGATGAGAACACACATCTCCCGGCCAGCTGAGGATGTCAGTTGTTTTAAGGCAGATGTGTTTTTTTTGGGTCATCAGTGTCACTCTGGACTAACGTAGATAGTGGACATGACATGCACATAACTTTGGGTTAGATGTTCTCTCGCCCTCCATTTTGCATGTAGCAGTGCAGATTTTATCATTTCCTTGCTGGTTGTGTTTGATATGTAAAAGAGACTGTTTAGTGTGTACATATGTAGCATGGGAATCACATAAATTCATATCAATGCTGTTTCAATTTGTCTGAATATTCCTAAATGGTTTGAATGTTTTAACTTTTGCTAGAGGCGTAAATACATCAGTTATTTTTAAATTGATCATGCAATCTGTCTGTGATTGCTTAGCTGCTGTTGGAGCATCTAGAGGCCATCTCCCCCGATCACAATGACCTGCTGCATGAACTTCTTCAAGACCTGGGAGATGCCCCTGATGTAGAGGCGCTCCTCGGTACTCACACACACACACACACACACACACACACACTCTTACTCAGAGTCCCGTAGTTATCCACTGACGGGTTGCTCAGATCAAATGCTCTTTTTCAGCTACACTCTGCCTCACATGTGTAGCTCTAAATGTGTTCACACCTTTAGGCTTCACAGCAGAACCGCAGGGATCTAAGCAGCTGGGGGTTAAGCGACATGCCTAAGGGCTCTTTGACATTAGCTGTTGAGGGAGGAGAGCACATTAGTGACTTTCCTCACTTAGACTTTCCCAGCTGGAGTCAGGATTCAAACCACCCCGCTTCCTTTCAAAAGCCCACATCTCTAACTGTCATTCTACTCCTGCCTAAATGAATCTTTTATTAGTTATTGCTTTTGAGTCTATAAACTGTGAGCCTGACTATAAAAGTTATTAAGGGCTCTAAATAACCTTAATGCAACTTAAAGTCGAATTGTTTGCCATTCACCTCATTAAGTCAATAACAAGTTTGCTATAGCTGTTTTAATGCTTTTCCTGCGTTATTAATTAATTTCAGGTGAAGGAGCTGTGGACCCAAACGACCCCAATAGGGAGACCACCCTGAACCAACTAGCAAAGACTGAGATCTCTCTCACCCTAACCAGCAAGTTTGAGCTGCTGGAAGGGGATGACAAGGACACAAAGACTCTCATGACAAAGTAAGATGGGGGCAGTTGAGTCAAAAATCAGTCTGCAAGAAAAGCTAAGAAGCTAATTCAAAACGATAGAACAATGATGCACCAACCCACAAGTGGTACAATATGTTGATATGTTTGCATTGAAATGTATCCCTCTGAATCAGACTTATTAAGAAGTGCTGATATAGAGTAAAAAGAAGTTCTGATACAGAGGAAAAAGTAGAAGCCAGAAATAACAATTCATAAATGCTGTGTGAGGCTTTGTACTTAACCCTTCTGGACACTCAGTGTATGTGTCTAGGGGGTTGTTGCTCAGTGTCATGCCACTGTTGTCTTTCCTGCTCCTCTATCACTTCCTGTCAAAGCAGGAAGAGGTTTGGTGGTCAGGGTTATCTTAGCCATAAAGATGTATCCAAGTTCCTTGCAGGATCTGAAACGATTGTATTGGAAAGAGGACCCTAGCTGCTCTGCTGGCATACAGGATATTTATTTTAAGTGTAACGATCATAAATGTGTATGTCAAAGCCTATAGTAGGCTATATGGAGAAAATGTTGTCACCATTTCATAAGATGTCAGTCATGGCTGTCACTTTTAACCAGTTTAGTCTGTGTGTTTATAGCCTACATCAGTAGTTACCAATACCAACCTCTTTAATTCTTTCCAGTGATCCAACAGTTAAATCTGTGTTTCAAAATGTGTTTTGTTCTGTACATTCAGGATATATTTGCAAAGATAGTCTCAGAGTGTGACGGAAAAGACTGAAGAGAGAAGTTTGCATTACCCATGATGTTGCGACCCAAGCTTGTGGGCCACAACATGAAATGGAGGCAGACGTCAGAGTCTACAAAAATAGCTGTATTTTTCCAGTAAATAAATAACTTAAGTTAAAATGTAGGGGAGAAGTACCAGTGAGCACCAGCCTCTAGAGCGTGGTGAGAGTGCAGCTTTTCTCAGGAGACAGGTTCCCTGCCTTTTATCCACACCTTCTCAGGTGAGGACAGTTCACCCATTTTAGCCCATGCACCACCCAGAGACTGTTGCAAGACACTGCAAGGCCAGTGGGAGTACAGAGGGCTGCACAGGGGCATAGCAACAATAATAATGTCTCAGAATGCTTTGATGTCAGTATTTAACAATACAAATGTCATAGACCTTTTTCACAACAGCCATTTTGACATGAAAAGTCAGGGTAAACACAGGTGTTACTAATGACATTAATTATGTGTACTTATTTATAATTATGAATCTTTCCGGTGGGCCCACATTGCACAACACGAGGGCCTGGCTCTGTTGGAGCCAAATGTAATTAATGTCATTAGTAGCACCTGTGTTTATCCTGCCATTTCATGTTGAAATGGCTGCTGTGAAAAGGGTCTACTGTACTCAACAGTCACATTGACTCAGTGTTTTCACTTGACTGTAGCATTGTTAGAAATTCAATAAAAGTTGATTCTGTATTTTCAAGGTACTGTTAGAAGAGTGATTTTTAACGTGCTACAACTGGATCATAGATGTGATTGGGGAAAGTGAAGTGTTTCTTGAAGAAAATAGATGTTTTTGTGAATGAAGGTGGGAAATAATTCTTAAATTTTGATATGGAAAATTGATTTCTGAACACTGTTTTGATATTTTTAAATGATCTGGTGATGTAAAGCAAGTCATACTAACAAATTTCTAAATGTTAACATTGTCACCAGTAAGTAACAAGAAGACATCTGTTAATTTTTCATTTTTCCTTTTCATTAGAAAATGTTTGCATGCTCATACATTCAGATATTAGATTGTGCAACAATGCTTTTTAAAACAAAAACAAAATTTAAATTGTTGGTTTTTGGACTTAGCATAATGTGTAATATTAGAATATACTGTAAAACACTGATTTTTATCTTATGATAACGAGCAATGACAATCCTGTGTGTGTGTGTGTGTGTGTGTGTGTGTGTGTGTGTGTGTGTGTGTGTGTGTGTGTGTCAGGACTAAGAAGCTTATTGTGGATGTGATCCGGATCCAGTCTGGAGAGACTCTGCCTGAGATTCTGGAGACATCGGCCACTGCCCTGCAGGTGATACTATCATTAGCTGTGTTTGCATTTTTACATGCCCATCGATGCTCCTATGTCAGAGGGAGGTATGCAGTGAAACTGTTCACAGCTTTAACAGTGTCAACAGTTTTGTGTATGTATCTGATTTTCTCTGTTAAGGAGTCTGAGCATGCCAAGATTGTAGAGCGCCGTGCAGTCCAGGACGCTCAGACGCCAGAGGGGCTGAAGAGCAGCCCGGCAGTGCTGGAGGACAGCCAGCTGCCTCTGGAGCAGAAGAAGAGGAAGATCCTCAGGAACCTGCGTACGCTGGAGCAGGCTGGTGTCGTCACTGCAAATAACAAGTACCAGGACCTCATCAATGATATATCAAAGGTATACATGCAGCTTTCATACCCAGTGCACTAACATACAATACATGTAGACAGATGGCTTGCTCCCAGTGCTGTCGGCATCCACTTTGGTTGGTTAAGCCTCCAATTTTGCGGATGTTAACCCAAAAGGTGTGATTGGCAGGACATCCGCTACCAAAGACGCTACAGACAGAGGAGGAAAGCAGAGCTCTTGAAGCTCCAGCAGACACTGACTGCGTTGAACTCCAAGGCAGCCTTCTACCAGGAACAAATGAACTATTATGACACCTACATCAAAACCTGTCTGGATAATCTCAACCGAAAGTGAGTTTTACCTACATCTCTCTCGTTTTACCTACCCTGTGTGTTTTTCAACAGACGCTCCTTCACTGTACATGATGTTCTCAGTTACTGGCATTTTTTGCACTGATAGATAGGTCAGGATGTAATTAGACTTTTCCATACAGATTACCTTCTGTGTTGTTTGTGCCCAGAAATTCACGCAGGTCTATCAAACTGGACAGTAAAGGAGAAGAGAAGGGCAGTAAGAAGTGGAAGCAGCAGTCTCTGAAGTACACAGGCGCCAGGCTGCATGAGAAGGGAGTCATCCTGGAGATTGAGGGACTGCAGACAAACCAGTGAGTCTGGGTGATTGCTGCTTGGATAGCTGCCATAAAGGGCTGGGTGTCCCAAAAATCTTTTACAGCTGCTTTGTACCTTTGATGTGAGACTAAGTTCAACTTTTAGGCTTTTGGGAGGCTTTTGGGAAATCCTTCTAATTTTGTACATAACAATAAGATATTCACTACATGTGGTATAATTGTCAGGCTATGATGCAAAAGATTGACAGTGTAGATAACCAATTTTGCCAACACCTGTGACCAACAGTATTGCTTTAATAATTTAATAATTTGTTATTCCTTACATTCCGCTCTGTTATTAATTTGTGTCTCTTTTACCTATTGCAAGTGAGATCACCCTTCATCACTGCCTCAAAAACTGCCTATATATCATGGCCAAATAACAAAGAATCTGTTTCCAACCAGTGCAGCAAACATGTGACTATACAGAGCTTAATGCAGCCAGTGGATTTAATCCATCAGCTGGCCATAGTTTGATCAATGCTGGTGCTTCCATGTAAGAAGCACCAGCATTGCCATTTAGATAATAAACAAACATTGTTTCCTCTTCAGACAAATTCAGTTCAGATACAGTCCAAATCTATGATAGAAGGCAAAGTTAGCAGTCAGCATCAGTTGTTGACTGGAATCCCAATTTCAGTTTCTCCAAAGTATGATGTACGATGCCAAAATCAACTCCCATATGGAATTTGGTGTCCTAGAATAACAGGACTAATGTACGTGATAACGTCGGTCTTTTTCCATGTCCTGTGCTCTCACTTTTTTCATGACTTTGTCTCATGGTATTGTCTTTTTTCCTCTCAGGTTCAAAAATGTCATGTTTGACATTTCACCCAGTGAGGAAGTTGGGGATTTTGAGGTGAAAGCCAAGTTTATGGGAGTTGAGATGGAAAAGGTTCAGCTTCATTTCCAGGTATATGCTTCCCTTGTGTATTATATTTTCACAAGCTGTGCCTCACTTAACAAGTAAATCCTGCTGATAGAGTTAAATTTCCTGTTCCCGTTATTGCACTCGTAGCAGAAAATGTAATGAAAATAAAGCGACTGTTTTCAATTTTTGTCAAAAAGATTTCCGCAATAAACATACTTGTAATGGTGTTCATATCTCTGCATTTTTGAGTATAGAAGAATTATTTTGAATATAGAAGAATGAAATGATGGCATTTTATGTAGGTCCAAATATCTTATGTACTGTTGTACAGCTTGGGCCGCATTTTGAAAGGAAACATTTACTCAAGACTGCAGTTCAGCTACCACAATGATGATAATACAAAACCGCCATGACTTTCAACTGCACTGTATTTTGAGTTTATTAGTTAGGTTTTCTCCCAGCCTCGCAAATTAGGACCATAGGTTATTTGACACTGAGATCATATCTGTGGGATTTTGTGTCTTCAGGATCTTCTTCAGCTGCAGTACGAAGGAGTGGCTGTCATGAAGATGTTTGACAAGGCAAAAGTGAACGTAAACCTGCTCATCTTCCTTCTCAACAAGAAATTCTATGGGAAGTGAAAGAGAAAAGTGAAGAGCGAGGAACAAAGTGAATCAACAAGAGTGGAGGGTGTTTTTGAAAACGTTGTGCCTTCTGACAGCGCAGAGATTGTGAAAGAAATTCTTTATATGTGGAAAAGATTGAATTGTGCAAGTATTAGCACAACAGCCTAGTGGACTGCAAAGAATGTTTTGTTTCATATGATTATCATTCAATTGATCTTATTACACCAAAATGAAAAGTGAAATTGTTTATTGTATTGTCTAATTAAATCTATTTGTTCTGTTTGTTTTTCCCACAGGGTGATTGTAAATGGAGTATATTTTTAAGAATTATATTCTAATAGAATTCATGTTTATATGTATAAGATACTGAAGGAAACACATTGTCATTGTCATCCTGTATGAAGAAAAAAAAAACAACTTCAAAGCTTTGATGGACTCTCCAACAATGCAGTGCTGTCTCATGGGAGTCTGGATATAACACTGCTGCCCAGCTAGCCTGAATGGACATCTGAGATACAGTAGTCTACCAGTGCCTTTTTAATTCAGAAAACCTTTAAAAAAAAAAAAAAACAACAACATTTTTTTAAAAAACTACAAAAGCCGATTTTTTTTTTTAAATAAAAGATGTACTATCAAAATATAAATGAACAATTCACAATGAAGCAATTTCCAATGTTTTAACAAGGTGCTTAATAAATTACAAATGTCCATAATTGTGTGCTGCTTTTTCTTCATTAATCCACTCTCATCTCCAGCATGTTATCTTTCAGCATATTATTCTCTTAACAGTTATTGCTTTTTCTGTTCTGCGTGCCAACCCTTTATTTGAGGGGATTTTTTTTTTTCCACCCGACTGTGACCAAAGTTAAGGTCAGAAGTAATAATTCATTTCCTTGTACTGGGGTGGAGAGGGACTGTGAAGTGAGCAGAAGGCGGAGAATCCGAGCCTATAATCATTATAGTGTGTCTCCTGCTGGCGGAGAACACTTCAGAGACTCTTGTGGCAACCAGATAATATTTTTATTAGGTTTTTGATATTTACTATAAGGATAAAAATAGCACTCAGCTATGATTTACTCATCGGTAGGATTATTAGTAGTATTTTCACTTCAGTGCTCAGGATTTGGCTCCAAAAATGGTAAGCTGACTGCTTAATTGTGTAATTGTTTAATTGTTAGTCTTAACGTTGCAGGCTCATTAGCACCCGTCTCATCAGCGTGTAATTTATGATGGAAAAAATACTAAACCTAGTGGTTAGTTTGACGCTTTGCTGTGTGTGCCTGAAGTTATGTGCACACTTTTAATCAGGCCTACATGTTAAATTGATATGGAATCCAGGCATTTGATATCCTATTGTACTTTTGATTTAAAATGATAGAGGTGGCATCGCTCTATGAAAAAGCTGCCGCAATTTGTGTTGCCTAATATTTACGCTATAGACGCGCTGTTAATTGCACAAGTGCTTTTTCATGACATGCCAGGGCTTTACAAAATTAATGACTTTCTAATTGAACCTATCAGCAGTTTGGCAGCACATTTCCCCTCTTATATCCAAATTTCTAAGCAATTGACAGCTGAGTTTGTCAGTCACTGCTCCCACAGATATTTTATTGTTTGGTGATCTTTTAAATGTCCCAGTGAAAAAACAAAATAAAACATTAAAGCACTCACTGTATCTGCTCTGTCTCCCGTTATTTCCTCAGACACAGGGCCCTCCCTGAGGACTTTCTCTGGTCACTATGTCGTGGTGACTGATGAGCCAATTGACTACCTTGAGCTGTCTGTGGTGGACAGCATGAGGGAGAACTGGGACGGCTCAGGGATGGAGCAGGAGCCAGTGAAGCAGCACAGGCACCATGGCCCACACCGGCCTACCAAGAAGCACTATTATGTCTCAGATGAGGCCAAAGGCTTCCTCCAGGGTCGCCTGGCAACCGCTTTCGTCCCGACCATTTACACCTTTGTCTTCATCATCAGCGTGCCCCTCAACCTTGCGGCCTTGGTGATGTTTGTGCGTCGGATCCGTCCCAGGAAACCAGCGGTGATCTACATGTTGAACCTGGCCTGTGCTGACCTCGTGTTTGGCTTGCTCCTTCCCTTCAAGATTGCCTACCATTTCCATGGCAACAACTGGATCTATGGGGCGTTCATGTGCAGAGTTGTCACAGCTGCCTTCTACTGCAACATGTATTGCTCTGTCCTGCTCATGATGTGTATCAGTATAGACCGGTTCCTGGCCGTGGTTTACCCCATAGACTCTCTGACATGGCGCAGCCCTCACACTGCCTCTGCTGTGTGTGCTGCCATGTGGCTGCTCGCCCTCGGCGGGGTGACGCCACTGCTGATCTCAGGGCAGACCATCCATCTGCCGGACCTGGGTATCACCACCTGCCATGATGTGCAGGATGTGGACAAACTACGGGCTTACTACCTTTACTTCTTCCCCATCTACTCTGCTGTTTTCTTTTTCATCCCTCTGATCTTCACTGCTGTGTGTTACGTGCGCATCGTCCAGGCCCTGGCTGCAGCCAATGTGGAGAACCGCTCCAAGAAGACCCGGGCAGTGGTGATGGCTGTGGCTGTGCTGGTGGTGTTTGTGGCCTGCTTCATGCCCACTAACGTCATCCTCATGGTTCATTATGTTCAGGTGGCCCACAAGGGCAGTGACAACTCCTACCAGGCCTACCTGCTGTCCATGTGTGTAGGCAGCCTGAGCTGCTGTCTGGATCCTGTCATCTATTACTTTGGCTCCTCTCAGTGCCAGAAGCAGGTGGCAGCATTGTTAGGATGCAGGTTGCTGCCAGGGCCGGAGAGCAGCTCAGAAACAGGAAGCACAAGAACCAGCGGGCGGACGGATAGCACCAAGTCAAGCAAGATGGAGAGCCTTCAAACAGCCCTCGGGAGTCATTACAGGAGGCTGGTGGCTTAAGCACATGGGCAGAGGGACCAGCAGAGAGTGGGACTTAGTGTTGAGCTTGGAGCTTCATCAAACTGGCGCATCTACATTTATCAGCCATCCCAGTCAAAATGGATTTGGATCATGCTGGACAAAATGGCTTTGGTTGACTCAAAAGAAATTTGAAAAACAACAACAACAACAAAACCTATTCCAGATATGTAGTTGGTTTGGAAAAATGTTGGTTTTTGTGGAATTCTTTGCACTTATGCATCAACTTTTATTTTTATCATTGTTTACATAAACAAAAGTTTGCTTTTAGTTATTCTGTAATCATACATTTTAGCCATCATATAACCATCTGCATCAGTACAGACTAATTTCACTGTGGCCTTTGTGAAATTGATCTGCCATTCTTTCCCATTGTTTGTTTCGAATGAATTATGAGAGTTAAGCAGTTAGTGTACAATACTAAGGTTTATTCATGAGAAAAATTACATCTAATGTATTAAACATTTTGGTCTTGTTTCATAATGCAATATGTCATGAACTGTAAGTATTTTTTTTTTTTTTTTTTTTTACCAAGTAAATATACACATACTGTAAAGAAAACACGTTGAATGTAGTTATTAATTACTTGGATTTTTGGCATTCATGAGGCCAAATATGTGTGTACATGATACTGAAAATGCAAAAAGCATACAATAATTGGTACTTGAGTCGATATAATGCAGTCACAGCAAACCTAGAGAATTTATTTTACTGAACACTAGCATTCACGCATCTTCAGCCTCTTTTTCTTGCTCACTCTGTACTCTCCTTGTTGTCTGGGCACAGCTCTAAAACACAGGGGGGGAAAAAGGGTTAAAATGAAAGGGAAGAGTTGAAGAATGCAAATAGGATTGTGATGCATGCCAGCCCGCTCCCCTGATATCAGGGAGGATGTTTGCTCCATTGCCATTTCCTGACTGTGAGCATGCTGTATGCCATTGCTCCACATATGATTAAATTCTCTGTGGTGGTGAATGTAACGTTGCAAAACACATCATCACCACCTTGTGGTTACTTGTGTAACTTGTGGTCGTCAACTTGTGGTCTTGATGCCAGTAAGGATCTAGGTTGTATCATGTAAGTGAGGCTGTGGTTTTAGCTAAAATGATACAACAGGAAAGGGGTAGTAAGGAGAGGAGAAAATAGAGCTACTGACCTGTTTTCCCATCATAGCTGTGGAAGTTCTCTGGAAAGTTCAGACACCCAACCTGTTTCTTGAAAATTTCTACATCTTTGGGATCAATTTTTCCTGTTCTCGCTTAGAGGGAAAGGAGAATTAAAAACTTAATGAGTATGATACAGTGTGAGGGGAGTATATATGTTTGAATGCCTGACCCTGAAATATTATGACTGGAGGAACTTGGACAGGACTTACTGAACTGCATGAGGTACCGCCCAGTGACGTCCCCGTTCCGAAAGGTGTCTGTCCACAGCAGGCAGTCAGAGCAGGTCTGCAGAATGTGGCCTTTGTGATCTGACAGGTTTTCTTTGCAAGCAGACAGCAAAGAGATTGAATTGTTATATTATGTCTTTTGGTTTCAGTTTTGAATATCTCAATATTTTTAATTCAGTTAAAGGTTCTATTTGTGCATAAGCCAATGTCACATCTACTCATCCATTCAATAGCAGACATTAGCTACTCCATTTTATGTTTTTTTCTTGTTCTTTTTTTACGCTCTATGTCGTATTCTGATGCTCACTTACTGCGAAATGTGGTGGCAAGTCCCAATACTGTTGCATTTGCTTCACCCAGGATACACCGATTACTGAAAGACACGAGTAATCAAATATACGATAGTGCAATTATTTATTAATTTTTTATATATGGGTCATTTAACATCTACTGGTATAAACTAAATTCACCAGACTTACAAGCAGTAATCTCCCCAACGCAAAAGCACAATCTGGCTGTCCAAAGTGGGAGACAGGTCTATCCAGGAGCTTTTTAGAGACTCCAGGGCTTTGTGATAAGGCTTAGGGTCACCAGAGCCCATCACATACACCCATTTTCCAAACACCTGCACATCAAAGAGAAAAAGGCTTTTTTTCCCATTGAAAGAAAAATTCTGAGAAGCTTACAAACACAAAATGTTCAATTGAATATAGCAGATTTATTAACATTATGCACAATTTTTTTTTAGTGTTCATCAAAAAGCAAATAAAACTTTTTTTTTTTTTTTTTACAAAAGAGTGTGAGCACAACTTACCAGTTTAGGGTCCTCTGGTATAAAAGGTTTGACTAAGTCCTTACAGTCAGGTGCAGATGCAGCACTGAGGGAAGTGAGAGCCAACAGTGACACGACGACACAGAGAGCCATGATCAGGGCGAGAGATGAAGAGCGAGAGGGAGCGAGCGGTGGCACTGCGGAGGATGTTGCTGAGGCTGCATCAGAAAAGCTCTAATGCTGATTCATTGTCCCCCTGGTGTTTCAAACAAAACCGCTGTTGTGCAACTGCTAATATGGGGGGGAGGAGGGGATTCTTTACATGCTCAAATGCACCAATGAAGGTCTTAAAAATGACCACGCAGAGCCATGCAGATTTCTTTTACTCAGCACTGAATGGCCTGCTCCACAGTCTGGCCTAGTCCTGCATCGCCCTTGCTGCTGCCCTGAATGAACCCGGCTCAAGGCCAAGCCTTGTTTTTGGCTGTAGACGCGTTTCGAAGGGCCCTGAGGCAGCCTTTCTCACAGAGGATCAAAGGTTGCTCTGTGGACCTCTTGTGGTTAGGGGGGCACAGTTTCACATTTTGATGTCTTCTTTCTCCCCTTCCTGGAGATGTTACCCGGCAAAAAGTCTTTGTTTGTGTTTCTGGGAACTTAATTGTATTTCACAGGAGCTGTGTTTTTGATAGACCGTGTAGTCTGAAGGTATGAGTCATTTGAGTGTGTCGTATTTGAAAAGGGATAAAGAAATGTTTCAATGCAGAGACAGAAATCAGATGGCCACCATTTTTTCTGAATTAGGGAAGAAAAAAAAGCAACAGTAAATTAGAACTGGAGGCAGCCATTAATTTGGCCAGCTTGAATGCTAGTTTCAATAAGAATGGCTGCAGGTGTACATGACATCAGTAAGGAAAGTAAGTAAAGCAATTAAAGTAAAAGCAACCATCAGGCTGCAGGATAACCACTGCATTCTTTATCAAGACAACTTAAAAATATCTCTAATTTTTTTTTTTTTTTTCCAACAAAAACTAAATGCTTCATAACCCCAAAACTAATCATTACAGAAGCTCTATTTTCTCTTATAATGTCTCTCACAAGAATGGAATCCAAATAATTTTTAAAATGATTTTTTTGTTGTAGAGTTGTGAGATTTTTGCCTATTACAGCAACTTTTTTTGTAAGTTTTCACATGAAGACTGGCCATCGTGTAAGCTGGGAGTCAAGTCAGATTACAGAGGCAGTGTGCGGTGGCAGTTAGGTACTTCATGCACTGTGGGCAATTTTTGATCACATGAAAAATCCCACAATAATTTTATTTGTGCAGGTGTAAAGATGCTTTGTAGCATTTTTCGTGTGATTTGTGGCTCTAGTAACACTTATTTTGACAGTTTTACTAAAAACGTCTTTTGTGTCTTCATGCAACCACTAGTACCAGAGTTCAAAATGTTTTGTCAGATCTGTAGCATTGTTTTTTTTTTTTTTTTTTTAGTGATTTTTTTTTTTTTAAATATATATATATATGTTTTAAAATATACTATCTGTGACTACTAATTTGCCCCAAAAATTTGGTGGGTGCCATTTGGTATGGGAATGAAGCTATGTACCAAACTTCAGGCATTTTCATGCATGGGAAGACAGGTTTATTAGGAAATAATAATAATAAAAAAAAGAATACATAGCAATACAAGAGGAGCCGGCAGGAGAGCCACCTGCTCTCTATATAGAGAACACAATACAGAAGCAGATTAACACTTATTCTCATTTAACTCACACAGCTGATTAAAAATAACCAGTTATACATCCAACAATTCACAAAGACTGAAATGCATTTAAGTGGATTTTTCAGCCGCTGTCTGCCAAAACATGCCATGCGCTTTTCAGATTTCACTTTTATTGTATTAAATCATGAAAGGTCTTACAGTTTGCTGGGCAGGAACTCACAGTAACGTTACAACACATTTCAGTCAATACAGTACTTTTTACAGACTTTTATACCAGCACGACTTGAACTTGTCTAACCACCTGAACGACCCAAGATCAGAGGTTTTGTTCCACAGCACAGAACTACACCAAAGGCCATGCAGATCATAGCACAATTCTACTACCTACTATGCATTTGTTAAACACGGTTTGTTTGGGTGTGTAGAAGCCATTCACGGGGACAAGGACACTGACAGGCTCGGCCTTACTGCGTGGTCGGCTCGGTAGTTTCAGCGTTCTCTGTGTTCTCTGCAGGCTTTGCAGTTTCACGGTCATCCTCACATAGATCTGAGACAGGAGCAAAATGACAGAGCGGAGAAAGACACAGCATGCTGATAAAGCGTAACATTGCATTTTGATTATTCTATCAGAAATGAGAGAGATGCTGCAGTATGACGGCAACTGACCTGTGCCTCCATAGTAGTACTCGGGGAGGAATTTGAGACATTCTGCCTGATTCTTGAAAGTCTCTAACTCAGACGGCTCCAGGTTTCCGGTCCTCGCTGTGGGGGAGGAAGAGGAATGACAAGAGCAAGGAGGGAAAATAGAAGAAGGAGGTGAGCAACAGTGATAAGTAGCACTTAATAGGTGTAAGTGAATTTTCAATCTGATACGCTTGTACTCTTGAATAGAACAGAATAGAGCAGAGTAGAATAGGCACACTCAAGTGAATGACTGAGGTAAACAAAGGTCAGACTTACTAAAGAGGAAGAGATATCGGCCCTTTGTCTCGCCGTCAGGGAGGAGGGTGGTGTCTTCAGACAGCAGGCAGTCAGCGCAGGTCTCATAGTATTTCCCCTCATGATATGAAGTGTGACCATTGATATTAACTGCAAAACAAATCAGAATAACAAGGCACTCAGATGAATGCACCCACAACACCTGAGCTCGTGCTAGGTATGGATTCAGTTCTGTTTTTTGACTGAAAATTCACATTTTATTGTTGATCTGGTTTAAGTGGTTGTGAGGATCTTTGGTGGAAAACAGACAAACTAGTCAATACAACAAACACAAAATATCACAGTTACCCAGTATCTGGATATTTGTTTCCCTTGGATTCCACCCACACTTCTGGACGGTCAGTTGGATAAAAGCATCCATCCACCAGCGGTATTATAGATTTTAATAAATCACTGTAAATCAACATGCAATCAGATAAATATAAATATTTTTCAGTACATACAGGTGGTATGACTGGTCATTCCTGACATGGTGGCATTAGCAGTACCCTGGAGGCATCTATCTTCTTGTCTTCAATGTAAAAACAAACAAACAAACAAAACAAAATCAAACAAACAAAAAAATAAATAAATTCAGCATCAACTTTTGATATGCACATATAATCATCAACCTTTCTTTAACCCTCCTATTCTGTTCATTTTGGGCTAACACTCATGAGGTTCCCGGTCACATGTGACCGGTTACATTGTATTTGATTATAAATCCAGTATGATACATATTATCACCTAATGTTGTGTTAGATCTTGTTATCAACTTCTGCTCTTGTGAAAATGACAAGTTTTGAACTTCTATTTGCTATGTATGTGCTGTAGGCCTAATTTACCTGAGATCATACCATTCGTTTTTTAGGGAAAAAAACATTATATAGATATTATTTTGACTATAACAAATACTCAGATGAAACATATTGTAGTATTTATCACAGAGTACTTCATTTCAATGTTTTCCAAGGACACTGTTTTGAAAACATTTCAATTTTCTAAATAGTGGCAAAAAAATAGCATCTTTTGTGTTCCCGTCAACATTGACCACTATGATTTAGCTAGTCATCCTCATGACATTTTCACATGGAAGCTGACTGTTCCTCTCAGGTGGGGATGAGGTCCAGGAAAAATTACCATTTTTGGACCGAAAGGTGACCACAACTTCAGCTGGGTCCTGCTGTCAGGTGTTGGCAGTTCCCGTGGTAGGTTCCCGTGAGGGTTGCCATGGAAGCCAAAAAGGGGCAAAGTTGTGTGTGTCTGTGTGTGTCTGTGTCCATGTGTGTGTGTGTGTGTGTGTGTGTGTGTTTGTGTGTGTGTGTGTGTGTGTGTGTGTGTGCCTGCTCAAAGACACCTACATGTTGGGGTGTGGGAAAGAAGTCTGAGAGATACTTTCCCGTGGGGGTTGCCATGGAAGCCAGAAAGGGCTATAAGGTGTGTGTGTGTGTGTGTGTGTGTGTGTGTGTGTGTGTGTGTGTGTGTCTGTGTCCATGTGTGTGTGTGTGTGTGTGTGTGTGTGTGTGTGTGTGTGTGTGTGTGTGTGTGTGTGTGCCTGCTCAAAGACACCTACATGTTGGGGTGTGGGAAAGAAGTCTGAGAGATACTTTCCCGTGGGGGTTGCCATGGAAGCCAGAAAGGGGTATAAGGTGTGTGTGTGTGTGTGTGTGTGTGTGCGTGCCTGCTCAAAGACACCTACATGTTGGGGTGTGGGAAAGAAGTCTGAGAGATACTTTCCTGTGGGGGTTGCCATGGAAGCCAGAAAGGGCTATAAGGTGTGTGTGTGTGTGTGTGTGTGTGTGTGTGTGTGTGTGTGTGTGTGTGTGTCTGTGTCCATGTGTGTGTGTGTGTGTGTGTGTGTGTGTGTGTGTGTGCCTGCTCAAAGACACCTACATGTTGGGGTGTGGGAAAGAAGTCTGAGAGATACTTTCCCGTGGGGGTTGCCATGGAAGCCAGAAAGGGGTATAAGGTGTGTGTGTGTGTGTGTGTGTGTGTGCGTGCCTGCTCAAAGACACCTACATGTTGGGGTGTGGGAAAGAAGTCTGAGAGATACTTTCCCGTGGGGGTTGCCATGGAAGCCAGAAAGGGTTATAAGGTGTGTGTGTGTGTGTGTGTGTGTGTGTGTGTGTGTGTGTGTTCACACACATCTGTGTCTGCTCAAAGACACCTGCATGTTGGGGTGTGGGAAAGGAGTGTGGGAATGTGTTTAACTCTATTTTATACACTAATTGTAGTCTTACCAATTCATTTCTAATGACCGGTCATTTGTGACCGGGAACACGATGGGTGTATACAAGTTAAATAAAACATTCAAAAATTAATAAAAATTCTCCAAATTTATTTTATGTGTTCAGATGCCATGTGTGAACAAAGTCATGGAACCTCATGACAAACAGATGAAATTAACTGCATTTTTTGGAGAGAAAACTTGTACACCGGTCAGATTTGACCGCGAACACGACAGGAGGGTTAAATGAGGAGTAAGCTTTTTAACTCTTTATATATGCAAGAGAATGAGTGAATATGTGACAAAACATCCAGACCATCATATATTATCATATATTTCAATATATTAACATATATTAAATACCACAGGACTAATCAATACTAGTGAGCAGTGCTCTTACAGGCGGTCTGCCCAGTAGAGGGTGATGACTCCATGGTCGGAGGAGGGCGACAGCTCCACCCAGGAGCTTTTCACTGTCGCCAGATCACTCTTCAGGCCAGGCTGGTCCCATGACCCCACATGCAGCACCCATTTCCCATAGATCTGCCAATCACATGGAAGCAGAACAAGCACACAGCTGCTCACTCCTCAAGTCAGTTACTGGATCCTTGATCACAGGGGCTGCATCTTATTGTATTACAAAGGGACCATCATTCCTTCACCACTAGTATGATGCATTTTCTTCTGGTTAAAAGCTACCCAAAATTGGTATTTTTCTGTCAGAAACTGTGGGGTACTATTCCAACTATTCATATATAATATAGCACTTGCTATATGTACATTTGTAGTTTTTTTCTGGTTAGAAGACACAAAGTTATTATTAAGTAAGTACCTTAAAGAGCAGTACTAATGACCTTCACTGACGCATTTACTTTACTAAAGCCTCTAGGAGAGTGTATAGAGGAAAGTGTCAGTTGCAGTACAAATAAATAAATTAATAAATGAGGAGATCAGCAAGTATTCCCTTGGAAAAAATGTGAATAACCAAATACAGCATGTGATTTTTCAGAACATGTATTTTCACTGTTGACACTCATCCTACCAACATATTTAACATACAAGGACTACCAAGAGGTGTTCCAAGAGATCCAAAGAGCATACCACTATAAGAGACAATCATAATAATGAAATGTTAACTTGTTTCATCTCAAACCATTAATTAATGTCATAAAAAAAAGAACACACACACACACACACACACACACACACACACACAAAAACTGGGGTTCTCCAGGATGCCAATACATTGGTATTTAAAAAAAAACAAAAAAACAACAACAACAACAAAAAAAAAAACACTAATTAAAACAGAAACAGAAAACCGTGATATTAAGTCATTAGGAACAAACTGAATGACAAAGTCATGAAAAATAGGAATGGCTGGATATGTGAAATATGACAAGAGGTACACCTCTGGGTGCTCCAATTGGTAGGATTAGGGTAAAAGCCTCTATTTTCACAACACTGTGAGGCGTTTGAGTTGTAACATAATATGTAAGCAAAAAAATGGACCAACCAACCAACCAACCAACCAACCAAACAAACAAACAAACAAACAAAAAAACAACAACAAGAAAACATTTTCAGGTAAAATAATGCACATCACTGCCTGTTACAATCTCTGCGCAAATGACCGAGCCAGAACAAAGATCAGTGCTGAAGACGTGATGGATACTCACAGGGCTGTGGCTGTCCAGCACCAGGGGTTTAACCAGCTCCTTGCAGTCCAGCTCAGATGCAGCACCCAGGGAGGTGAGAGCCAGCAGAGCGACAACAAGCTGTGCAGCCATGACGAGAGACAGCAGGCAGCCAGACACCAGCGCTAATGTCAGGGATCCTGCCAGCTAGAGTCTCCTCAAAAGAACCAGAGGAGGTGTTCCATCACAGTGGGTTGGGCCACACACACACACACACACACACACACACACACACACACACATATAAAAACATACATATATTGTGCTGCATAAGTGTGTGTTGCATAATGTTGCGTGCACACATAATACACACACACACACCTCCCCTCCTGGAGGGAAGGAGCAGCTCTGTTCACATCAGTCAGCAGGGGCTTGTGTCCTATTTCATCCTATTACATAACACTAGCAGGTCAGCCAGCTGGCAGAGACTGAATAGCAAGACCCCTGCATCTTTCAATATGTGAATACCCCCCTACACAGGGACACACACACACACACACACACACACAAAGAAAACATAAAAAACACCCTCAAGACACACACACACACACACACACACAGACCCAAACATTCAAACAGCAGAAATTGCTTTGAACCTTTTAAAATCTCGCCATAACCAGTTTTATTTTGTCTTTACATGTTTACGTCTTTGTGGTAGGACAAGAGGACATCAGAGGGAGGATGAGCAGAGTGCACCGCTCTTTGCACAGGCACTTCAACTTCAAGTAACTTTTCTATGCCTTAGGGCAGGTACAAGGTTACATAACACATTTTCCATTTCATTCTTTAAAGCAAATAGTGCACAGACAAGTTGTGTACCTCCAGCAGCAAGAAGTCATTGGTGACACTGCACCAGTGACTGAAAATACTGATAATAACAACTATAATGTTAGTTTACAAAGTGCTTATCAAAAGAGTGTCGCCAAGTGCTTCACAAGATGATTAAAATGTATCCTAACTTTGAGGCAATATTTAGCCCCCTGCTGACAACCTTGAGTGACATACTTGGTGTCAATAGATTCCTTAGGTTGTCTAGTTTCATATGATACCAACATCTTCCAGCTTCAAAGCTGAGCCTGTTTTAGCCTTCGAAAGACAATATGTCGTCCAAGGATGCCCGCATCCATGGTGGAGTTGAAGAGGCAGTCAGATGCCAAAAAAAAAAAAAAAAAAAGAAAAAGAAAAGAAATAACAGTTCATAAACAAGTACCAAATATACTGAAGTACAAATGTTATGGGAAAAAAACAAATAGCATAAAATTAAAATCCAAGTAAGTTGCTCATATTTAATTCCTCACTGAGATCATTCAGGAGATTAACTCCTTTATCTGACCTACAGTACAAAGTTACCAAGAATACTTTTGTTATGATACCATAAAAAAAAAATAATAATAATAATGATGATGATAATGGGTTACTTTATAGATGCTCATAGGGCTGTCTCTGTTCTGTTGTGTCATCCGCAGGCAGGTCACGGTACAGGGTCAGTTACACAGCAGCACCTCAGGGTCCTGCTCGAGCACACCTCAGCAGGACATTTGTAATAGGACCTCGGGGACCGGGCTGTTGTCTCACATTCTGCTTGCCTGACGTACTTTCACAGCTGCACTGTCACATGTAGGGACAGCGAGGTCAAGCCAGCAGCTGCTGAGAGTTTCAGCACCCTCTGGATATCTGTGTCATCTGAGATCACGACATGAAAAGTCCCAGATGAGGAAAACCTGCAGAGAATGCTATTTATTAAATTCTGTATGAATTTTGGAGAAGACATCATTGGCTGCACTTGATGATTCCACATCTAGTTCTCATCTCATCTAGTTCTCAAAGACAAGCATCCTTCAAACTTGGCACATTAATAGTTGAAATGACACATATTAGCACTGCAGAAGTTGGTTTCACGTTTTGAAATTGGTGGCATATGGAACAGTACACTTCATGTTTCCTGGGTTTGCAGATCTTTGTTGTTAGTTTGTGGCTGGTAAATGAGACGGTTGTTCTGTATTTAGTTGACGGTTGTTCTCAAATTGTGCCTGTGTTTCAATAATAGATGTAGTAGATCCATACATGGCATATGCGTCCATGTTAAATTATGAAATGCATTCATAATTGGCAAATATATGGCATGTATGTAACATATATACAAATACATGGACAATATGTTGTTTTCATATCAGCACATATATCAGATTTCCATATGGGATGGTTAACAGAGGGCGACCATATTTAAATACAAAACCAGCCTAACATTGTGTCCACATCATGATGGCACAAAGCATGTTGATGTTGTTCAAAAAGAGGACTGGGGTTCAAGGTGTCTGTGTCCAGTAAACACCAGCCCTGCTGAAAGAGACTGAAGCCCTCCCAGCTGCAGGGTGCTGCTCTGTTCTCTCTAGAAGGGGGTAGGCCAAACAAGTCCGACATTATTATTTCACCATGCAAATAAACTGTATCAAATATCCACCAAATGTTGCTGATCATTACCTATGTCCCAAAGTTCAACTTACCCCCAGGTCATTCAAAAACTTTATCAGCAAAAAATTATATATTTTGTCCATATTCAGTTGATGAAACCCAGAAGTATCTGCTTTTTGGCTGGAAATTGAATCAGCCAACTGACCTGACTTGATTTGAAAAGGAATAATAATAATAATGATAATAATAAAATGGATATTATATGCAACGTATCAAATAAGACACTTTCTGAGTACAAAATCCCTTTTGTTGCAAAAATCCATATTGCCTGTGTATAGCCTGCTAGTTCACTAGTTTCATTGATTGGGAAAAAAAACCCTGATTTATAGAAATAAACACAAATGGAGTTATATGTTTTTGCAACAAACTCCAGCTCGAAAGGTGGATGTAAACAGGTGTGCTTATGTGATTCATACACACCGTATTGCGCTTGATCCTACAGCAGCTGTGTGCATGAATGAGTGTCACTCTATATTGATGTACACTGACAGCAGTTTGAGGCTCTGTTATGTAACACTCTATTATGTAAATGGTTTTTTTTTTATTATGTTTTTAAGATTCGCACTCTGTATTGAGAGACGGGGTGCTACCTACTTAAAAGTTAATTTCACAATAACTGTTTTTGGATAGCTGTGGTGATTAGGCCCTTTGAGCATGTGAGATGGGTTATTATGCATGAAAATTTGTGTGTCGTAAACCGAGGTGACAGGAACTTGCACCTCTATCAAATGCTGGCAAACAGAGCCACATTCATTTTCCTCTTCCAGGGAAATCCAGCTGTATAAACAGGTTGTGAAAGGACTCTTTACCGTCAGAGTTTTCTCATAGTTTAGTACAACAGTTGCTCTCCATCTTTCACAAGGGCCCTCCCACTACTAGACAGCATGAAAGGCCTTGTAGCAGGGTAAAGACAAATATGCCGCAACAACACAGCCGCCATTCATTCAGTCAATCCTCAGTTCCCTGTTTAGATCAGGTAATTCATGGTGATGGCTTCCCTTGCCTAATCCCCACACACAGACTCCACATCCTCACTTTCAGTTGCCATAACAAAGTTTTCTCAACTTCCTTTATATGACTCCAGGTTTGACTGCCCAGTGTTTTGCAGAAACCAGAGGCTGATTGTGATCAGAGATTATCAGCTAAATGCCTAAAATGCAAATGTGAAACAGGCCACCAGTCTGGGAACTTTGTATGCAAATGGTGCATGTACCCCCAAAAAAGAAGTGTCCGTACTATTTTTATGCAAAGCTTTAGTTTTATCAAACAAACATACATTAAGGCATTCAGGTGGTATCCATAACATTTAATAGACTCAATGCGCTTCTTGCCTCTTCCCCTTTTCATGTACTGCAAGTACGTCGGCTTCCCGATCAATCCAAGAAATCACATGGTCTCTTGAATTCTCTTTAATACAACAAAAGCACATCTAAATGGCAAATCTGACAAGGAATAACTTCAGTAGGCCAAGCAGCTCTTTGTCTATTCAAGGCAGGAGCAATCTTAAATACAATCTCAACTGTGTCAAACAAACCAACCTGCAGAGTAAAGAGGATGGTCTCCTTACATCTAACAAGACATCTGTGATACATGTGAGTGCCACTGGGACTTAACTAAGCACATCTAAGAGAGCACACTGGCATGCAAATATGACTGGTGGAATAACTTCGGGATGTGGAGAGGTCTCAGTATCGGTGCGGGGAACAGATGACAGCACTTCCTTTAAAATGTGTTCTTTCTATTGTTAGTCTTCGTTTGCTGGTGAGGCAGCCTCCTTCTCATCAGGGCACAGCTCTGAAACACAGGGAGGAATCCAAGTTGAAAGCGCATCAATAAATCACATGTACAGAGAGTACTTTTGTAAGTAACGCTGAAGTTAAAGGAGACATTCGTGTCTTACCTGTTATTTCTCCAAAGTGGAACTCGGAGAGAAATTTGAGACAGGCCGCCTGTTTCTTGAAGTCCTCCATCTGAGATTCCTCCACTTTCCCAGTCTTTGCTGCAGGGCAGGGAGGGAGAGCAGACAGTATCAATCAACTAATCCAAACCTACACCCATAGAAAAGACTACGCCAAAGATTTGGCTGAGGAGCGTTGCTTCACTTCTTGGTCTCAAAAAGGGTGCTCTTTGGTTTGATGGCCATCTCAATAAACAAGAGAGACGTGCTTGTGATTGTTAGTAATCAGCTGAAACCAAAAATCACAAAGGGATCTTTATTATCACCAGTATGCCTTGGTGATTTTTGGTTCCAGCTCAGTGATTTCTAACAATCATAAGCCAACCTTTATTCTTTGGTTAATCTAACAGTTGAAACTTGTTTCATGTGGCCAAAAATAATCAAATGAAAAATTCAGAATTGCTGTTTTTTTTCCACATCTTTGTACAAACAGAGCACTGAGAGGCCTGGTAAGACAGTTCTCAGAGTTACAGTTCAACTTACTGAAGAAGTAGAGGTTTCGGCCTTTCTTTGCTTCCCCGTTTGTCACCATCTCAGAGTTGTCGGTCCACAGGATGCAGTCACGGCAAGTCTGCAGGTACTTCCCAACATGGTCACTCGTGGACATGTTAAAGTTGACTATCAGACACACAAACAGGTGTTTAGTTAAAATGTACAGTTGTGCACTTTGATTACTGCACATAACTGGGAGTTATGGTGCATACTAAGCACATTTTACTTACAAGTCACCTTAGTGGTGTTTCCTGAAAAAGTGGAATTGGTCTCCCCATGAATGCATTTTCCATCTCTGGTAAAGATAGGTGAAATAAGAAGCATTTTGAAAATTAGAGTTAATCTCACTAGTATCCTAATACCATTTTTTTGTAGTTATGGTGGTGGCTTCACATTTGATTGTGTTCTTTATCCGAAAATACATTTTCTATCAGCAGTTGTCTTACATTTTGTCTCCCCAGCGCAGATTCACTACATTGCTGTCAGATGAGGGTGACAATTCAATCCAGGAGTTATTGACAGTTTTAAGGTGCTTCAGGAAGTCTTCATTGTCTGAGGTCCCAGCAAGAAAAATCCATTTCCCATAAATCTAGACACAGATGTTCAAAATTAAAACTCAAATAATTTCATGGAAATTTGGACTTAATTGAAAACTAAATTGTTGGCTCGATGGACAGGGATCATGAAACTGATTTCTCCATGTACCAACAATATTACTGTCTGAGGAATATTTATATAAAATCAAATTAAAGCAAGTTAGGGTACGTTTAAAACAAAGAAAAAAACGAACCTCCTTTACACTGAATCTAGACGGTGACTTACCGGGCTCCGGTCCTCGAGTGACAGAGGTTTGACGAGCTCTTCACAGTCAGGCTCAGATGCAGCACTCAGGCTGAAGAGAGCCAGCAGAGCTAACACAAGCTGAACAGCCATGCTTAGGGAGCCAGAGGCTGCAAACTGGATGGCCACCACAGCAAGAGCAGAAGAACTCCTAATGCTGAGAGGCTGGATGTGAAGACTACAAGAGGGGAGGTTACATAAAGCTCAAAAATGAAGGGGAGTGGTACTGGTGTGCATTTGCCTTGCAAATGAGAGAGAGATGGGGAGGTGGGGGTGTAAGCACTTTGGCATGTTCATGTTAATGGTTATTAGTGACTATTAATCTAGTAATCGGTGGGTGGGTGGAGGGAGGTTGTGATAAATGCTTCAAATGCATCCCTCCAGAGATCAGTGCATTCAGAACATGAGTACTGTATTTACATACAAGAGCATGTATGCAAAGCAGCAATACAGACAGTGTTGCTGCACTGCATGGCATTTTGCTGTGTAGCAGATGGCGATACATATTTCCTATACTTAAGTAAGACACTTAAATCAGTAAATGGGTGTTGCCTGTGTATCTGTATAAGAAAGGTGGCAGGTGCAAAGTTTTGTAAAAAGTAAAAACATAATATGAGAGAAAATACAGAGGAAATTCCTTAAGATTCTGTCAGTGCCATGCAGGCTCACTCAAATCCTCTCCCACTATCTTCTGCTGGGCTGTATGAATAATTCCTTCTGTGGGTGTTTGCCTGATCGCACTCCCACTCTTTCAGCTTGCCTTCCTCCATCTCTCTGTCCTGGTCTCTATGTACGCTTGTGTTTGAGGTGATAGAGAGTGAGGACAGGAGAGAAGAAACAGAGACAGAAACAGAGAGAAAGACGAAGAAAGAGTGATTCATTTAAGACAAGCTGCGTGTTTCTTATCATCTGCTGTTGCTGTGAGGTCTCCAGCGTGGCTGCCTGCCCTGATGTCAAGGATCAGTAAATAAGATGTTTTTCAGTCCTCTAGCAAAGTGGCTGACAGCCATGGTACTTTAAATCCTGGCTGGTTAGTTACCAAAAATGACTTTGAGAAGACTTAGCACAGAGAAGCACATTTTTACCTTTCATAAGGTAATGAATTTAACTACAGCCAGTGTATAAACATTTAAGAGACCCAGCAGAAATAGGAATACCATAATGGAAGAATATTACATTAATCCAAATTTTACTGAAGTAAGAGTGTATAAGTATTAGCAGTACTCATTCTGAAAAATGCCCCATCTGCGTGTTAAATCATTGAGGCAGTAATCTATAAGAAATATTGTTATAAGAAGTAAGTTGTAGGTGGTCCAGATAGTGCCAGGTCTATCTACTCCATATAATATTAGTTAGGCAGGTTGGTAATTTTAACTCTAACATTTCATCAAAGTTCATGAGCTTTTCATATATTTTGCATGTAAAACCTTATTCTGCAAAGTAACTGGAGAAAACAGATGTCTAATAAATATAGTGGAGTAAAAACTACATTTCTCCCTGAAATGTAATTAAGTGAAAATATAGTCTAACAAACTGGAAATATACAAGTGCCAGTACCTCAGAATTGTACTTTAGTAACCTACATTATTTGAGTAAATGTACCTTCAGTACAAGACAAAGACAGCATGAGTACCCTACAAATCACTGAAGTCAGTGTCTGCTTGTGCATTAATGAATTAGCCGAGTCATCTTAGCTCACCTGAGTTAAGATGACTCGGTGGCTTGGTCTCCAACCCCTCTGCTAGAGAACAACCGTGGAAGAGTTAAGAGTGTTTTTGCGGCTCCATTCCTGCCTCGCGTGCGCACACACACTCCAATACACCCACGGACGACTGCACTCCTGCTCATGCACACAGTCTTCACAAATGAGAGGAGCTGAGACGGGAGCTAAGGGAAGAGAAGCTTTATACCAGCATATTCAAAACCCATGTAGTACTTCTCAGTGTATTTACAAAAACATAATACAAGATAAGAATAAAAAAAGAGAAAATGAACACGTCACAAATGGAGTCCCACATACTGCAACAAAAACGGGAAATGTGATCCAATTTACAAATGCATCTTCTTGTATTCCCACTTATGGCTTCAAACTAACACGAAAACAAACAAAATACCTCTGTTCGGGTTGTGACGGTGCATCACTGGTCCATCCCTCCCTTTTTGTTATTCCTCTCTCCAGTTTTCTTTTTAAATAATAATATCAAATACACATACAAGACAGAGGAGCTACATTTGAGAGCTGTACACTTTGCTGTAAGGGAGGGGAAAGGAGAAATGTTCACAGGCATGTTGTCCTTCTATACATAATAATACATCTTGGGCAGTGAAAAAGGTTTAAAACATTGATTAAAAACAAGACTTTTTTACCTCTTTGTACCAACTAACCTTCCAAATCATACTGAGATCACAGTTTATCCGGATGGCAATAATAAATTAAGAGCAATTGACCAAAGTGGCTGTATAACATTATCATTTACTGAATACCTTCCATTCTGATCATCGGTCTTGATTGCTTTCTCTTTCTCTCTTTCTCTCTCTCTCTCTCTGACTTTTACATTTTATACCCAGAGCATGTGGCCTGTGCAACTACTCCCTGTCTTTTTATTTTTATTAGTTGTTCACTTTTATGTCTGCATTAATTTTGCAACAGTGGTTCTAGGGCGAAACTCATCACATCATTTTTGATTGAGGTTTCAAGAACTAGAGATAAGAGAGTCCATACAAACACAGCAAACAAAACCATCAAACTGAATGAAAACAGATTTCAATGTCCCCTACTGCAGAACATGGCTGAAAAAAATCTTTCATTCTCCTATGTTTTTGTGTTGCGTGGCTAATAGAAAGCACAATCTAGAAACTTGTAGATGGTGTCTTATTACATTATTGATATTGGGGAGTCTCACAGTGGGATTGCGACAAAGCTTTTCTGATAAAGAAACACTTTGTTGTTAGAACAAAAAAATGCTCAGTCTGTACTAGCGGGTGTTAACCTTTTAGAGTGTCTTCTTCTTCAGCCTAATCTGACAGTGCATCCTTAATGCTGTCTTCAGACAAATTACTGTTAGCATAGTGACTGATCTGGTACAGACCTTGAACAAAGCGCTTTTGCTCATAAACTATTAATTACAGAGTGATTTCTCAGTCAGGATGGAGACACGACTTTCAGCTTGCTTTCAACACTTTCATGACTTTGTGATTAATGCCAAAACAGAAAGCAAACTCTGATCTGCACTTCCTTTTTTTTCATCATCATGCCTTGCAAACATGTTGTGATACAGCTGTGGCAGAGTGAGGGATCTCACTTTTTGAGGTGGGGTGTGGGATGGGAGGGGGTGTGGGTCAAGGTTAGATGGCAGGACAGCTGATTCTTTGACTCATAATATAAAAACAAAACCAAAAGTCAGTGGTGGTCTGAAAGAATCAATTCCAGACTAGCATACCCTTTAAAAATACGTGACAAACACCTGTCAAAGTCTCAGTAATTGCGATCTCTTGTTTTAGGTGGCATCTGCATCCATTCAAGGACGGAGTAATTTCCTGTCCAAGAAAAATTGTAAAAGAAAATTATATATAAAAGAAATGTATGGTTGTAATGTCCCATGTGATGTTGTCCAGTCAGATCAATCAAAAACAGTCTATATCTCCTTAAATCCGCAAGAATTTAAATTTAGGACAAATATGGTACTGGCCTCTTCTTTGCTCAGGGCAGATTTGGGAGTGACCTCCATGATATGGTGGAAAACACAGGATCACGTGCCTGTGACTGGAGTGTGTGTGCACAGTCACTTACGCACGGTATGCAAATATACAGAAAGTTTTCCTCCTGGGTGTTTAAATTTGGTTCCTTTGTACAGTCTCATAGATGCAGAGGAAGAACTGATGGATGTAGAAGAAGAGTCACCACTTAGAACAGCAGAGGAAACAGGAGAGAGGAGACGCAGACGGAAACCAGGAAGGGGAGGAGGAAGAGGAGGAAGAGAAGGAGGAGGAGGAAGGGGCCCGGGGCAACTGTCCTGTCTGGGCAGCTGGCAGAGGAAGAGTCACTGGCCTAGATGACATCACATCCTGTCTCTTTGCTTTTCACCGAACCAGCTGACTGAATGACTGAGCAACCAGCTTTCAGAGCCTTCACACACTCATCGTCATGTTTGGAGAATACTGCAGAGAGAAAGAAAACAGAGAAAGAGGGGGAGACGTAAATTAAAGTGCGTGTTTGTGTTTGCAGCACATAACGTTCCATGGCGTAATGACATGAGTGTCTAGTGAAGCTGAATAACAATATATTTTTAGAGATGTTTCACCTCACATGTCACATTCACTATATTAAACACAGGTTATTTCTTGTATGTAAGGAAAAACATTCAAAGCCACTGGCATATTGCTCAAACCAAAATTTCGATTGTATACCGGGCGCTGGTGACAACGACAACCCTGTGAAGATGAACAGTTACAAACCACAGATGCTAAGCAACAAACACACTTACGCTCTCGTTCTGAAAAGGGTTAAGGAAGTTTCCTCCCATCTCTCCGTCCTCTCTGGGAGTCCCCGGCTGGTTGGTCATACTTAAGTTACCAGGAGAGTTCTGGACACAGCAACACACAACATACAGAAAAACTACAGTACTCTGATATCCAGTGAAATTACAAACAAGGGTTTAGATAAACGTCTTCTCTTACCTTAGGGAGACTGTCTATATCACCAGACCCTGTGGGAAGGTGTAAAAAAAAAAAAATAAGATGCAAATATTGAGTGCTGCATGCACTTGCATAAAGTTAATTGAATTTCAACTTTGGATCTGCCCTTTTCCTTGTATCATGTCCAGTCCTTGCAAGCAATGCCTGCACTCTCTATGCAGTGTTTAGGTTACAGGGCCATTAAAGCTGACGTAGGCCCTGCAACCCATACAGGCTATTTTTTTTTTTTTTTTTTTTACTGTACCTAATGATCCATTCATGTGATGGGGCTCCATTCCAGCCATTCCACCCAATGGACCATCACCACCTGGACCCATAGGGAACTGAGGAGAAAACACACATAGCAGTACAGAGTGAAAAACAAAGTCCAGACACCTTTTCATATTTTGTACTGTTTATTACCTAGAGGTCTGGAATGAAAACTCATTAAAAACAGAGTTATTCACTTTCATGTGAATTTTGTAATCAGCAAAATGCACAGCTAACAAACGACTTCTCTTTCCTGACAGTTTTTTTTTTTAAAATGAGAAGCTAAAACCTTGCTTGCGTCAATGTGTACAGCACTTAGAACTGAGGGGTTGTGTTTGTGTTAAGATTTCACTAATCCTATTGCAAAGCATGCACAAAGCTAATACACCCACACACAGGCGCACTCAAATGCACTCAGATACAGCAATCCACACAGAGGAAAAAGGTAACGCTGTCTCACATTTGGCCGGTTTGCACCTGGAGGGACTGTGTTGATCATCGTGTACATGTTGTCGCCGGAGTTGGTTGAATCTGACATGACAAACAGAGCTTTATCTTAAATTGCTGGTACAACATTGATTACAGTCATGCAAAACCTACACAACATGAGAACAAACATGTAATATATACATGCACAAAGGGATTCTGACACACAAACATGACTTGCCTGCTGGACTGGGCATTATTGGAGTACCAGGTGGCCCTCCTCCCCCTGGAGGTCCCTGAAATTAATGTTGTGCCATTGTGAGACAAACTCATAAACTGCAGTCTGGACAGCATGCAAATAGAAACAGTCAACTCAAAGATACATACCACATAACTTCCCGGGGATGCAGACGAGTAGGGGATCTACAAGAAAATAGTGAAAGAAATGATGAAAGAAAGAAGGATGATAAGCTGTTACTAGTGAGTTCAGTGTCTTCTATAGGTACTTACAGAATTGGTGTTGGGAGGATTTGGCCAGGGTCTGCCTCCACCCGGTCCCCTGCAAAACACACACACACACACACACACACACACACACACACACAGAAACTTTAGTTTTCCGTCTTTTGGTGAGCTTCTTTGTTTCATTTCCATTCAATTCATTACAGCAAAGTTGGCATCAACAAGGCATTCCACTGCCAGAGAGAGGTGACAGGGACAACGAGAGGAGAACGAACACAAAGAGGAGACAAAACAGAGGCAGGCCAGCTCTCAGCTCCCCTTCCAGACCTCGGAGAGCCAAGAACATACAGCACGGCAGTAATTAAAAGCTGCATAAGGGAAGTGGCTGACTGCATCTACTGAAGTGAGTGATTAAGGACAGTCGGTTTAATGTTGTCCTTCAGAACTTTTGGGGTGAGAGAAATGTGGGGAGTTGATTTACATTTTAGAAGTTACAGAGAATACAAAAGACTGAAAGAGCAAAAGAAAGAGAAAGAAAAACAGGCTCTTTTTACTAAACTGCTCAACTGGCCCTAAATGCCTCTTTACTCTGTATGCCTGTCTGTGTGTGTGTGTGTGTGTATGTGTGTACTTGTAAATTCTACATAGGCAGGACCAGAATGCACTTTAACCAGCAGAGATGGGACATGTTTAAGAAATGAGGACATTTTGGTCCTCACAAGTACAAAGGCAAATTCTGGCTTATTGGTTAAGGTTATTCTAATTCTAAACTTAATGGTTAGAATTAGGTTAAGGTTAAGGTTAGGGTAAGGGTTTGGGTTAGGCATGTGTTGGTTATGGCTACGATTAGGGAAAGGCTGTAGAGGTATGTAAAAGATTAATAGAAGTCAATATAATATAATCAAAGAATGTACGTGTGTGTGTGTGTGTGTGCATCCGTGTGTGTTAGTCGGTAACACTCACATGTTCATGCCAGGCATCCCAGGACCGACCAGAGCATTCAGAGGTGGTCTCATCCCACCCCCATAGTTCTGAAATAAAAAAAACATAGATAAAACAGACAAACAATGAAAAAATCAGCAACTGCAGTACACACAATGTACACAAACGGCACTAAATAAATAAATATAGATACACACAAATAAATAAATAAGACACAAAAATGACAAGTAAAAACACAGATGATGAAACGCATCTCCTCAGACAAGACAGTATCTCTCTCTCAAAAGGCCACTCTTACAAACAAAAAACACAGCTACAGAATGGCAAAACATCCTGTTACACCTGCAAGATCCAACATCTCCAGTCAGGCAAACACACACACACACACACACACACACACACACACAAGCCTGCTAATGAACACTGACACTGACAAGACAAATGCACAATAACTTGCGCTATCATACGCTGTTCTCAAGAATAGATAATCACATACCTGGGGCCCCAGAGGAACCATGCCTCTGGGTGGAGTCATTCGCTGCATGGGGCCCCCCATATTTGGATGGCCTGAAAAACAGAAAGCCAGTCCAATTACTGCCAATCATCGCTTTTTTTTTTTCCCCAGAACAGTGCACACTCAGCATCCACATGGCTATAAACATCCTGAATTCTTCAAGGAATGTACTGAACAAGGTGCCATGATATCCCGCAGGGATCTTGGGCTGTACAGACTCCTGGAGTAGACTAATATCACTGTCATGTGTCTGGAACCATCTTGAGATGATAGTGCATTTTTTTTTTCATCTTGAAAAGAGAAAATTGTAGCATTGAAGGACCGTTTAAGGTTTGCTCTGGTATTCAAACGACGCTCCACTGGTGCTAAGTGGCCTCAGAGATTCCAAGAAATCCTTCCTCACAGCATTAAATCCTCATCGCCAGCCTGTCCCATTGACACTAGGCAGTATGGATCTATGGATTCACGCTTACATGAATGAAGCTGCCATCAGCATGGAGTATCAGAAACCAGGCTTCATCAGAGCAGACACTGTTTTTCCACTCCTCAGTTGTCCATGGTTGGTTTTTTACATGCCCACAGCAGCCTTATCTTCTTGTTCTTAGCCAGCAGAAAGGGAACTGCTTTGATTATTTCATTATTTGCAGCCTGCCTGTTAGCTTGGGAATCACATTCTCCACTGACCACTCACATCAATGAAGCATTTTCACCGAGGGGATGTTTTCTGGTAACTGTACAATTCTTAGTTAAAGTTTGATTTTATGGTGTGCCAAAATCTCAGGTGGTCACATTTCTGCTATGCTTGACCAGCAATCATACTATGGTCAAAGCTGTTTAAATCTCACATTTTTTATTTGAATCCTGTAATAAAGTGGATGCTGACTGTATGTACTACGCTGAGCGTGTGTGTGTGTGCATACCTTGTTGTCTTGTGGGGTCCATCCCGCTGGGTAACATAGGCTGGCTGCCAGGAACTCCTCCAAGTCCCTATAAAGTTGAGATGATCCATTATCTGCACCATTATCTTCCTCTTTTTTATCAGCCACATTATTGTTACACACTCTCGGTCATTTCTACTCTGTGCACTTCACTGAGCTGCCTGCAGGTGGCAGTGTGGTCTTACCTGATTGGGTAATCTGAGGGGAGGTCTGGGTCCTCCAGGGTATCGAGGTGACATGAACGGCTGACAAAACAAGCATAAACATGTGGAATGAAACACTGAGGCTTAGAATACAAATTGTCCATCACATACACAACAAACACTCACAGGTGCGGTGCACACAGCCTCGAGATAATTCTTGTCATCTGTCCCAGCCTCAGCTACCAAGGCTACATTTTAGCTTTCAAAGAAAATATATTTAAAAAACAAATGCAATGCCTAGACACTTTTTTTCAATAACAAAATATCGCAAAGAAAAGCTGTGCAAACATGCTGAAGAAATGTACTGTTCTGGAATGTTTGTTTTGGTTTGCCATGTCAGGTAGTACATTAATTTCATTCAAATACCTGAATAGGCAGAAAACAAAAACAAACAAACAAACAAAAAAGTGGTCTACATATGAAGCACTATGGGAACTCTATTCCTGCATTATAGGTGACTTTTTTCTAAAGAAAGTCATGCGTTTCCAAGTAGACACTTGATTTTTTTTTTTACTTGAAAAAGCAATATTTTTCATTAATTGGAATAGGTGTGACTATTTTTTCACTTTAAACAAGAAAAACACTCTCTTATTTTGTGTCTCGTTTTCCTTTAACAAGAGGAAAATGGGTGGCATGAACAATGAAACAGAAGTTCCATGACAGCAGAGCGGGGAAGCTGACCGCACTTTCACTGGATTTATGGGAAAAGAGATGTGTGATGAAGGATGAGGTTTGTTAATCATGATGTCACCGTATGTGTTAACAGTTTGGAGCCTGACAGTGTGTAGTGAAAAGCAGCTCTGCTGCTGTGAGTGGGCTTTCACTTGTCCTCACCACACACAGTAGCAATACTGTTGCTATGTCTGCTCAAGTTATGGTTTTCAGCCTGCAGACACACAGAAGCAGTACTGTGTCCTGCCACTAGAGGGCAACGGCAAACTGGTTTAAACAAAGCAGCTCTTGCCTTTAAATACCCCTCCTCTCATCTTCCAGCTGTATTACTAGATTCATCATCAGAGGAAAAACAGCAATAATACTTAAGGTCTATTTAAGCATTATATTTCAAAACCATATTAACTTATGAACAGGTCATTGCAAATTAATGAATAAAGGAGACTGAGATTGAGTGAGTGGGTGAATGAATGAACAAACAATTAAATAGAGAGATAGGTGCATAGACAGATAGAGATGAAATGTGATCTGGGTAAATGAACATAATTTACAGAGGTTATTTTGACTGCATGTTCACTGACTGTGTACTCCTCCATTTTTTCCCAACACAACACAGTTAATTACAAAATTCAGCTCTGCAGAGTTTCTCTGATCCAGTTTACGCTCGGTATTCTCTGGAATGTGAATGAGGAAGTGGTTATTGTTCTGTTTCTTTCGCTGATAGGCCCTGACACGACATCATCTTCAAAGAACAATTGATCTTCAAAAGGGGATGGTCAGGGGGTAACATGGAACAGGCTGTTTGTACTCAAGTTTGAGTTTTTTGAAAGCTGAGCTGAGAAATGACCATGAAGGCTATTGATCTGCGTGTCAGACGTGAGCTACTGAGTCTGACTGATAATGACGGCTAATCAATCTGAAGCTCGCCGAGCCCTTCTGACGGAGAACGGGGAATTCTCCCTCTGTCTCTGTCTCTTTTCTCTCCTTGTCTCTCTCTCTCTCTCACACTCACACACACACACACACACACACACACATAAATGCACATTATACACACAAATGCAACACATTATATTACATGCAGGCTTTGAAAACCCTTTAGAAATGACAAAGGTTTTGGGGTATTAAGGTGTGATGTGAAGCCACTCAGGCAGTTAGCTCTAGTGCCTCTGATCTCAAACACACACTCACACTTATGCACACACACTGAAGTAACCACTGCACTGACATAGAATAAAGACCTAAGTGACACAACCTCCCGGTGAAATATGCGCCATAAGTTAACCTGTGCTCCTTTTTTCTAATAAGCCTAAGTGGGCCACATACTTCTCTCTTCTCTCTGTGTGCATGAGTGTGTGTGTGTGTGTGTGTGTGTATGTGTGTGTGTGTGTGTGTGTGTGTGTGTGTGTGTGTGCGCGCAAACCTGTGCACAGGCGTGTGTGTGTGCACACACCCAGGCGCATGTGTGTGTGTGTGATATGTACCTGAAAGAAGCCTGGAGGGACCGGCCCAACCGGCATGCCTTCTCCTGGGGGAAGGTTCCCAAGGACAGGGCTGGGAGCTGCTGCTGCACTCTACAAGATGAACACACACACACACACACACACACACAGAAATTGAAAGAGCCAGATAGAAACAAAGTTAAACTCGCAGCCCAAACTTGTCTCTGCAGTATGAACACCTAATCTTTGTACAGTCAACGTCCACAGTGCAACACGTCCTCTGAACTTGCCAGAGATGAAAGAATACCAGGATAGTTGTGATAAAAAATAACCAGCAAACCCCTGGTCTTCCCCGTCTCTATCTCTCTTTCTTATTGGGATATGTGCTCTGGCATGCTGGCCTGGGACAGGTTATTTTTGTACCTTGTGTTTTTTGTTGTGCTTGTCCCAGACGGGTGGTGCTGGCACATTTCAGCACTGCCCCTCAGTCTGCTTCCTGTGGCATTGTACTAACTAACGAGGAGTCACCTCCCACAGTAGCAGCCTCATCCTCATGAGACATACAGTATACACACACACACACACACACACACAGTATGGGTATGGGGAGTGAGTGGCTGGATGCATGCGTGTGTGTGTGTGTGTGTGTGTGTGTGTACATAGAGACTGTATATATGATAATGAGTGAAAGCACCAAGCTGGCATCTGTGTATTTTGTCAGTATCTGCCCACTCTGTTCTGTTCCTCTGATCTCTCTCTCTCTCTCTCTCTCTCTCTCTCTCTCTCTCTCTCTCTCTCTCTCTCTCTCTCTCTCTCTCTCTTTCTCTCTCTCTCTCTCTCTCTCTCTCTCTCTGTCTCTCTCTCTCTTTCTCTCTCTCTCTCTCTCTGGGTATAAAGAGCTTCAGTGAAATTCACCCACAGTCTCTGAAGTTTCCGCCGGCTGACTTTTTAGGTCAGACTAGAACAAGGTTTAATCAGAGGCGAGATAAAAGCAGACTGACGACACTCCTGTATCCTTCTGTGCTCCACCCCACCACCCTCGCTATTCCCCCGTCCCATTTCTCCCTCATATCTCCCGATCGCTACCGTTCGGGAACAGAGCACAGGATGCAGCACAGCCTTTTGATTCCATATTCTGCTGCTCCTCAAACAGAGTCTGTATTTGTCTCAGCAGATGAACGTACAGATGGACCCAGATGGATATTGTATCTCCATGGTTCAGTGGTGAGAGACTGGATTTGGAGTGTTTGTGTGTTGTGCGTATACATGTGTGTGTGTGTGTGTATGTGTGTGTGTTCATGCACATGTGTGTTGTTGTTGTTGCGATTTTCTGAGTTTTTCTTTCTCCCTCTCTCTGTCTCTTCCCTCTTCCTCCTCGCACCCTGGATTACCCAGAATGCCTTTTACTGGCATTCACTGGCAGCCTGGAGGTCTGCTGAGTTTGCCTTCACACAAACAGAGAAAGAGGGGGAGAGAGAGAGAGAGAGAGAGAGAAAAGAGGACAAAGCAGAGATTATCTGTGTGTGTGTGTGTGTGTGTGTGTGTGTGTGTGTGTGTACAAGTGCCTCAGAGTGTACTGTATGTTTGTTTGTGTGAGGGAGAAGGAGAACAGGGGGAGGGAAAAAATCTACCTGACCTGCTGACAAAGCAGCATTTTCCAAATAAAGCAACAAGATAATAAATAAATAAAAACACACCAGGATATCTACCCCAATACTAGCACCAACCTCCATCTGCAGGAAACAAAAACAACAACACTGGCATCTCTCGTTTTGATGGTCTTGATTATGACGAGCCACACTGATTTAAATGACCCCAACAAATCAGAGTGGACTGACAGTGAAGCCGAGCAGAGCGGGATCCACAAAACCTCTCAGAATATCAGGAGAGTCTTTTCCTCGTTTGTTCATCAGGGCTTGTGGCTTGATGCATGGCCATGCTAACGTTAAATATGCATGATAACATCTATAATACTGTTCTCAGAAGGAATAAGTAATGATAACCCAGGCTACATCGATCAAAATACCACTGGTTCCAAGCAAAAATGCATACATTTCCTCAAAATGTTGTTCAGGTGTCATGGGCTTGTCGAAGGTTATAAAAGAATGAAAAGATCCTGCCCACTGTCCACATTTTCATTTGCATTTTATTGAAACCTGATGAAGGCTGTAGGTCTGAAACATTGTAACTAGCTTTCAGTAAAATTTCTTGCAAATGAGGACAGCGTGTGGGATCTTTTTTGATCTGACTGTGCTTATCCTACACACCTGTCAAGATGGGCGTGCAAAATCTGCTTTGGTAACTCTCACGAGGGTTAATCAACAGGAGGCCCAGTGCACAGCGTACCTGAGTTGCACTGAAATGAACCACAATGAACTTCTAGACAGACTCTCATGTGCTCGTGTGCTTTACTGCAGTGCTGCTGAACTGTTGCTCCACGCCCTGCATGAATTTTGGATAGACCTGTCATAGAATGACAGATGCAGGGTGGGAAACCTCCACATGGCTGTAGGTAACATGTCCAACATGGTTACAATAGGTGTAACAGTGTCAGGTCAGGACTATATGGAAAGATGCCACATGGATTAAATGTGGAACTACCTCATATAATTAAAGTGTAGATGAAAGAGCCTGAGAGCTATTTCCTAATCAACCATTAAGAACAGAACCTGTAAAGTCAATCGAATCTGCCGATAATGATGGCCGTGATAACGATATGAGCTCGCCAGGTCATTTCAAGTGTTGGTGGAACTACAAGATAAAGGTTAAAGATTTGTAGACTAATAAGACCTGTTATCTCTACAAACTGGGAAGAGTGCTTTCTTTCTTTCTTTCTTTTTTTTTGCCAAAAGTTAAAAACTGCCCACTAATCTCTCGGTTATAGCAATTTCCTTTATCTCCTGACTTGTGGCTAGTGATATAATTAGCAAAAACATTTAATGCTCATTCCATTAGTAACAACACAGCATTACTCTTCATAGATAACTGCCAGTGAAATTAAACATGCTGATGTGCCAAGTCCATAATAGAGCTGAGCTTGTGCAGGGTTTACCATTTTAAAAAGAATGCAGTCACTCACTGCCGCCGATAATGCTGTCGACTTTCAGGCTGCCCGTGTTTCACCTGATGCGATTTGACCAGATCACCGTACTGCTGTTGCATTATGTTAGAGACAACAGTGTGCTGGACAGGGAAATCATGTCGACTGCTGGTTGTCATACTCTTTTTTTTTTTTTTTTTTAAACAAATTATACAGATTAAATGCAATGAAAGGATTCACTGAGTTCCTGTTAGGCAGTTCTGTTTTAATACTGACATGCAGCCAAGCTCCACTTATTCCAGCACTTAACCTTTTCAAACATAAAAAGCACACAGTATAATTCACTGATAATGACTCTATCATTTACACTTATCACACATTAAGGTTTACACTTTTCAGACAACGCTCAGAGGGAGGAACAATGAGATATTCAGCTGATGGTTGTGTACATAAGTTTGTGTGTATATATGTGTGTGTGTTTGTACAGCACTAACACAACACACTGGCTCAGTATCTCTCCTGCTGTTGATCAGGGTCAGGAGAATTTAGGAGAATCGCTCCAGGACCAGGCCCAGTAATGCTTACTTTTTATAGTGTTGTGGTTTGTTGTCACTATTGCATATCTGGGTCTTGTCCAATCCTGTGAGTTATTTAAATCACTCAACCATCTCGGCCAATCACAGTGACTGTACAGGAAGCGCTTGAACTTGTGAGAGAGAGAAGCAAATGGAGGAGAAGAAAAATGCTAAAGATGTATTTGTTCAAAATTATTATAAATTATATAATTATTATAAAATAAAATGTATTATAAAATATAAATATAAATGATAAATTATCACTTTGTTTTTCAATCAGTAAACCTGCTGTTGCTGATGTTACTACGGTTTTGCAACAGGTGCTTTTTATCACTGTAGTGCCATTAATGCTCACTTTTATTTGTGAGTAAGCCTGCGTATTAATGTGTTCTTACCGCTACAATGTAATGTCATGTAAGCAATTTGTTGATTATTGACAGCGAGTGCGGCGTATCCGGTCAGAGACGAGCGGTTCTGCTGACGTTACGTTCCTGCCCTGGACCTGACGGAGCTGTGAGGTTATATTCCATGAACAGATGACGCTCCTGCTCCACACAGTGCATTTACTGAGGACTCTGAGACACTTATGATTTCATGTGGCTTATTTCCTACACCCAGTCGTCATCATCTTCATCATTGTCATCACTGACCCCTGGCAAGGACCTCACAATGCAATATGTGGTTCACAAAACAATTTGTATCATGATAGACTGCAATACATTGAAAATGCATACAACTTCATGCATGGTTGCCAAATAAATTAAACAAGATATTATATGACATATTGGGCGACAAATTTAAAATACCCATTCCCAATTAATTAAGCCACAATTTGCATATTGCACTTACTAAACATGGTGTACTAAAACGTGGAGGTCATAACGTCACGTGGAAATGAAGTGTTTGAACGACATATTGGTACCAGGGGGCTAAGAATTGATGCAGTACTGTGATATGCAGCTGTACTTTTTGTGCAGATTTAATTATCAGGCAATAACACAAAACAAATGTAGAGTTGGAAGGGGAAAAGGAGAGATGACAGTTAATAGTGTCACAGCATCAGGAGACAAGGAAAGCAAGGATCTTGGTCAATCACAATTGGATGTTTGAGATTTGACAGTAAACTATTAAAAAGTCTAGAAAGTGAGGTGGATGACATAAGGTAACGAGAAAAAAAAAGACTCACTACTGTGACAAATACAGGATCATATTGTGGATCGTAATCATTTCAGATTATTATTACTGTATTAATGGTGACAATGTACCGTAATCCCTCCATAGCTATTGGAGTTGTGACTGGAAGGTGTTTGTGATGAAACCTGAGGCAGTGGAAAGGCTCCCACCTGCCCACAGAGGAACACCTGCACCTCCTGGCAAACTCATTTGTTGTGTAAATTATTCAAACTGCCAGCCTCCAGGAGAGAGCTATACCAGGCATATACACACCAGACACACACTACACTACGGCGCAATATCACTGAACCTACATTACACTGCCCCTCACAAGAGGCATAATCACAGGTGGTGAGTAGATCGATGCCTGAGAAAGACCCGTCCAAAAATGTGTTTCTGATGTCTGGGTTCAAAAACAGCCTTGCTGGTGTTTTTGTGTCAGTGATGCCTCTGGTGGTGCAGCTTTGGCAAGGTCACCACACAAAAACAGACTGGTAAAGATGGTCACTAGGTGTAGTGTGATCATATGTCAACATCAGGAGGGCGTTACTACCAGTTGGACCAAAGAAGGCGGGCAAGATCATCACCAACACCTCACACACTCTGAACCAGGAGTTGGAGGTTATGTTGTCTGAGCACAGGTTCAGCACTAAGACAAAGAGTGGTGTGACCTCATTTATTCCTTCAGCCATCGCAGAGCTAAACAGACCGTGGCACTGGCTCGGACCATATGTACAATCTCTCTATCCAGAGCACTTTACTGATACTATACAACAAAGGTGCTTTATCTTATCAAGTATTCTGTGTTTCAGAGGAGAACTGTGGAATAACGCTTGTAATGAGAACTGACTGGGTCTCCTGTGTGCTGATTATTAATTGTGTTAATTGTATTTTTTGTGTCAAACAACAAATTGCCTCAGTGTGAATATTCCATTTTGCTAATCTAAAAAAAACAATAAAAACTTGACTAGATCAAAACAGCCTGTTATCCGTTTCAGATCTAACTGAAATTCTGGGTTTTTACAGGAATTTCTTTTAGTCTCAATAGGTTCATGACTCAAAATCCTGGAATACAGATCTATGGTACAGCACAGCAGTCTTCCATAAGGCCCTGGCAAAGCGTTTTCCTGGAAACATGCCCGTCTACATATGTTTCACAGAAACCCATGCCTTGCACATTCAGCACATTGTGCTTGACGTCATCACATTAATAAGCACGCCAATAGTGAATTGTCATATGGTTTGTTTTAGTTCTTCTAGTCACAAAGAAAAGTTTTAATGACTTTGACCTTTTTTAAATGATTTCAGTAATGTTCTCCAAAAATGGTATCAGTGTGTTCAGCCGGTTAAAGGTCATGATGTTGGTTTTGCTCTCTTGCAACTAGTCACTGTAAAAACAATGGCCCATCCTGTGGGTCAACTGCATGTTAAAATACTGGAAAACAAGGGAAAAAAGTATCATATAGAAATAATCTAGTTCACTCACCATATTTTCTCATTAAACAATAAGGTGATGTTACAGAGCTGCTCATATGAGAGGGAGCAATCTGATGTAACACAAATCTATTAATTTAATTGGTGTGTGTGAATAGGGGCTTTCCAGGAAAAAAAAGAAAGTGAAAGACTTGGCAGTCTGAAGTAACGACTGTCCAGAAAATTCCACCATTTTGGTCTGAAAGAGGGTTCAAAACATGCCGAGTGTTGAGTAAATTGTAGGTAATTGAATCTTGTGCAATGGCACTACATGACACTTCACTACAACCCAAACAGACTTACTGTACTCTTTACTGAACCTCATTGAACTGACACAAACCCCACCAGACTAAGGGCTCGGTAACACGCAACAAAATAACTCGAAAAGTCTTTCATCGGTATACATTTAATGACTGTGTTCCTGACAAATTTGTGTATGTAATCATGCAGGCCTCCTTGTATGTATGTATGTATGCCTGTGTGTGTATCTGTGTGTGTGTGTCTATGTGTGTGTACAAAGGTGGGGAGTCATCTTCATTCAATACTCCAGAGACTGAGAGACACTCAGAGATGCGTGAGTGGAATCTCAAAAGGCTGTCTGTGTCTATTCTCTCTCTCTCTCTCTGTCTCTGTCTCTCTGTCTCCATCTGTCTGTCTCTCTCTCTCTCTCCGGCTCAATGTGCATCAGGCGCCGTCTCTTCTCTCCAGCTCCTGTCTGTCACAAGCACACTTGGCTTCCTCACACAAAGCAGCTCCGTCTCATTTTGTTTGCATCTCTATGCCACCCTAACTATAGGTCTTCATCATGCTACTGTAATTAGACTTAAACTACTTTCGCTGTCAAAATATTTTATGCTGCACTACTGATTGGACAACAATGGGTGAGGACGTGACTGCGCATATTTCCTACTGGGATTTAAACACTGAGAGAAACAGGAGCAGCGAGAGTGGAGGGAGAGAGAGAAAAGTACAGCGATATAAAGTCACATACTGTATCTCTCATAAGCCTTTGCGTGGGGGCAGTGGTGGGCTGTGGAAGGGCTTTTGCCACCAAGTCTCAAGGCCGCCCCCGTTACAACAGGATATACAAATGACACACCACACAGGAAGGAAGTCCGTCCCTCCTCGCTCTCTCCCTCGTCCCCGCTCCCTCCATCCACTCAAATGCCATTAGTCCACTTCCTGAACAGTGAGCGGGAGGGGGGAATGGAAAGAAGAGATGCTCCTGCTCTGCGTGAAACCCACACACACACACACACACACACACACACACACACATACAGACACACAAACATGCACACGTTCAGACACACGCCAAACATGCAGTGACAAGCAAAAACACACATGCACATGCAAGAATGAGAGAGTAAGAGAGTGATTATGCTGCTAAATCTATTGAATATAACTCCAACTTTGCACTCTGCCTGTAATTGCTCCTCTAAAAAAATGTAACCATGTCTATGCAGCCATAAATGAGATAATGACTAAGAGAAAACTGTCAGACTTGAGTAACACGAGAAAAGGGAGACAGAGAGAGAGAGAGAGAGAGAGAGAGAGAGAGAGAGAGAGAGAGAGAGAGAGTGCTCTGCTTTTAACCATGTATTATTCACAGTCTCCCGTGGCGACCAAGACAGTTCAGCACGCTCCACTGTCCAATCCTCAGTCAAACTCACTTTTCAATTTCAAGGCAGATAGGCTTAAAATCGCCCTGTGGCATTCACCGTTCCCCTTACTGCAGAAAATATGCCATATATTCATGCTACACACCAGTAAAAGTGAGCAGCAGTGAGTGGGGGAGCACAAATATTTCGTGATGGAACAGTTTCCCCTCCTACACGCACTTCCTCCCAGATCTCTGCTGTTTGGCAAAAATATCCGGCGGAGTCCAGGCAGCCAAGAATAAATATCTATTAGCTGAGTACATCCACAGAACGGCTTGCTCTGTTGCTGTAAGTTAACATCAGAGTGATTTAACAGAAGAAGGAAGACGGGCGGGGGGGCTAAAATTGACTGGGTATGCAGAGGTCACCTGTTTCCACCTGCACAATAAATCTCTTTGACTCTAAACAAACACCCTCTTCATCTCTCTCTCCATCTTTTCACTCTTCCTCACCTTCAACGGCACATTATCCTGTGCGGCAGAATTCCCACAAGCCCCCAGATGCTCTCTGGTGTATCACTGTGGCTGATTACCCTCATATCGCAGCCATAATGACAGTACAATACTCATTTACCTGGGCTCACTGGGTGATTACAGGTAAGGTAATATCAACTGCACAGGGGCAATGACGACTGGGACCACTGGCCGCTTTTTCCTTTATCACAGACGTCATTATTGACCCTCATAAACATGTCTGGGCTGGGAGAAACTGTATAATGTGTGAGGTGGAGCTGAGGGCCGATGCAGCGTCAGATACACACACACACACACACACACATACACACACAGATTTACAGAGCTGTAAGTGATAGTCACTTGGAGCTGGGGAGCCACACTCCTCCTACCACTATCTCGCTTGGTTCAACGGCACTGGAGGAGATAAGGGAGATGGACCGAACACAGAGGAGAGGAGAGACACCAACGTGCAGATCGAGGCAGATTTAAAAGCCACATCTCAAGATGAAGGGGAGATTCTGTCACGGGTCGCTGGATGGTTTTGTATATCTGACAGATCAATAGAAAGACTTACAGAATATTGATCCAGCTAGAACCCTGTGATCTATATATACCATCGATCTGATCCAGTTCTTTCACAATATATCGTGTTGCAGCTGCAGAGGTACAGTAGGAGACCCGACTGGAGCTCGGAAATTAGCACAAATGTTGACACCACTCCCCAACCCCAAGCTGTGGGCGGAGCGAGTGAGAAGTCACTTTTGGTGTCTCGTCTTGCAGCCCCTCTAGTCCTGGAAGGCCAGACACAAGAGACAGCACAAGATAAGGATATGGGTGTCTACAACAGCAAAACAACCACTGCGGTTAGTTGGGGTCAAAGAGATAACGTGCCAGGCTGATCCTTTCAGCTTTCTCACTCTGCCCTCCCTCTGCTCTCACTCTGCAGCCGTGCCATGACTCTCTGGGCTCAATCCCTGGATCATTCTCCGTAGCCCCTTTCACACAGAAAAACCCATCAGACCGCCGTGTTAACCTTTCCGGCAGCATTAGTGGTCCCCCCTGTTCTAGTAACTATTATCCATAAAAAAATCTGTGTACAACGTGTTCACAAATGTCAGTACAGTTCTGGATAGATTCATTTTGCATTCAAGGTACACAAAGAAAAATATCAATTGTTTAAAAAATAGCTGATGAATAGTTCCTGTTTCCAGGTGCCAAGTTTTCTTACAGTTATTAATGTGAATATTAATAATTGTGTCCTTAACTCCTTGTCCCAAGTCTGTTTCCAAACTTTCAACTTTCTCACTGCCCACATATCATCCTTTAAGGTGCAGAGTGATACACATTCCCAGTCTCTTATGACTGGTTTGCTGCTAAAAATGAAAGTGTAGTACATAATAAAGTGTGGATTGGACTGCACATTTTTGTCCAAACCCGACCTGAGACAGGCATTCTTTTCTTGTGTCCGAATCCAAGCCTGAAATTTTGCTTGTCCTCCATCAACAGGTTACATTTGCTGCCTTAAATAGCCTACGTGTTGCCTTCAGTGTTGTCATGTAAACTCCAGCACTATACAGGAAGTTGCACAGAGCAGACAGTAGGTCCATAATTTTTAACTAAAATAACACCAACGTGACCGAACCTGACCCAAACCAGAATAAAATTTCTAAGTTTCGGGTCAGGTATCCACACTGCAGTATGTAAGACTCCTGTAACCTTTCACATACTTCCATTGCACTGAATCTTGCAGCGTTTGTTCAAACAAGTCTCACAAAGGAAGATTCCTGGAAATTTCACTGAGCCTTGAGAGGGGAAATTGACAGATCAGTTTTTCCAGAATATCAACTCTGGCAGCTGTTTGCATGTGGCCCCAAAATGGGAAACTTCCAGCAGATTTCTTAGGTGAAGCTGCATGTGTGAAAGGGGCTTATGAGCAGCCCCACTGAGACCAGGGGAGACAGAGAAAACCTGCTCCCGACTGGTTTGATCCTTAAAATCAACAATAATAATAATAACTTCAGTCCAACTAGATTTTTTCCTTCCTCTGTTGGATCTTGCTCTCATTCCTTTGTCTTCCTGTCCTCCTCTACCCTAAGTGAACTTTTCCCCTCCACTCTCATGCCCTCGTCTTTACCCCTGGCCACTGCGGAGCAGCTGGGCGCGCATATGTCAACATGACATGAACACGCCTCCTCGGCATGTCCAAACACGCATGTGACATGACTCAGCTGAACATGCCAGCGGAAGACACGCTCCTCAGAGATGCTTTACCAGAAGCATAAGCGCAACAGGCCAGAAAAAAATAGGAGGAAGAGGATAAGAGAAAGAAGACAGAGAAAGAACAAAGAGAGATAAGCAGAAAGAATGAAGGAGAGCAAAACAGCCAACAAAAAGACGAAAGAGGAAGAAGCTGTGAAGAATGAGAGAGAGTGAGATGGAAAGGCAGGCAAGGGGAAAGGAAAGAAAGAGAGCTGATGAGTGCAATGTTTTTTCAGCACAGAAATATGTGTTAAATACTGAAATCTCTTATCTTCAACTGTTTAAGTCATGACAAGCATGTCTGTTCTGCTCAATCTATGGAAGTTCCTGTTCCCTTTCCTCCCTTCACTCCCCCTTCACTCGGCTCGCTCTTCATTGCCATGGCAATGATGTTACAGTGAGTCACCTCCACATCTCCTCCCTCCTCCTCAGCATCGCTAAGAAACACAGGAGTGAGATAGAGAGAGAGAGAGAGAGAGAGAGAGAGAGAGAGAGAGAGAGAGAGAGGGAGAGAGAGAGGAGAGAGAGAGGGAGAGAGAGAGGGAGAGAGAATGAGAGAGAGAGGAGAGAGAGAGGGAGAGAGAGAGAGAAAGAGAGAGAGAGAGGGAGAGAGAATGAGAGAGAGAGAGGAGAGAGAGAGAGAGAGAGAGAGAGGAGAGAGAGAGGGAGAGAGGGAGAGAGAGAGAGAGAAAGAGAGAGGAGTATGGAGAAAGGGCTCTGTTTCCCTGGAAACAGACTGGGGGTCTCCCCAACCCCCATTGGTTCTCAACTGGGTGGAATCAGCTTGTTACCCACAATGCTTGGAGCCAGCAGAGTCTCTGTTTCTATATTCTCTCTCTCCCTCTCTGTCTCTCTCTCTGTCTCTTTTACACACACACACACACACACACACACACACACACACACACACACACACACACACACACACACACACACACACACACAAAACAATCTGGTGGTTCTGCACTGGTGAGAAGTACATTTCCTGGCATGGAATCAAGCATCCATCCTCATTTTTTAGCTAAGCAAGCACTCTGATCACATTCATGTAATATTTGCCGATCACCTCCACCACAAGATGCACTTTTGAGGTTTCCTGATCAGTGTCTTCCAGGGTCAGCTGTGGACTTTGCAGGATTCACAGAGTTTTAAAACAGTATCTCGAAAGTTACTAACAATGCCTTCCTCTCGGCACACAAAGCATGTAAGGAAGCCTGACATTTGACAGGTAGAAATTTATTTCAATATGTGAAGAATTTGATGAGAATGCACTGTAAAGTGGAAGTTACAACAAAGTTTGACATAGCATATATTATAAGCTTTGTGCTCTGTAAGGCCCTTAGTCTTCAGTGTTTTTCTTCAGAGGTAACTACAATCTCAAGGACTTCTAATAAAGACATTTTTTAATAGGACTGAATTTAATGAAAAATCTAGAAATACAAAATGGCAAACCTTTACCCATCCCCCCTGTCATTAAGTATAAAAATCTGGAAATCTGAGACGGAGGGTGTCAATTCCTTGAGTGGACCAATTTCATGGTCAAGAAGCTGCTGCCCTTATCGTAGAGGAAGTAATCTCTTGGCTCTGCAACTCAGTCCATATGTTACAGAGTGCAGACATGTGAATTCCTGCAGAGATGGGACTTTGTTAAACAAGTCAGTGGTAAGAGCAGCTGACAGTGACATGCACTATAAATCAGAAGCCCTGACAGGCCTTACAGTCATTACATCACACTGCATCCAAACAGGTGCTGCATGTTTTAGGAAAGTCTCATAATGATAAGTGGAGGGGAGGGCAAGCAGCCAAATTCCAAAAATATACAGTCTCAGTCACACTGGATATACAGTGTGCTGTAGAAAACTGGCCATTAGTTAATGATGCAGTTTAAAGGCCCTGGAAGCAATTTAGGAAATAATTATGCAATACTTTATTCTTCTGGCACAGAACTCCAGTCAAGTGCTTTTAAAAAGACAATTAGTTTTTTATGTATTTGTCTATGAAAGGTAGGACAGAAAAATGGGGAAAAAACACACACAAAAAAACACACACACTTTTGAGTTAGTAAAACTGACTCAAAAGTTATGTTGCTCTATGTATTTGAAAAAAACAAACAAATTAAACTACTGTTGCAAAATGCAGTTTAAATTAAACTCTCGTTTAGCTCCTACAGTTTGAGACCAGAAAAAATTTCAGCACAGTGACATTACCAAACCAGTGTAAAGTTTCTCTATTTGCCCACATTTAATGTGTTGTTTTATGTAATCACTTTGGAATGTTCCCCTTGTTTTGTTTAATCTCCATTTATGTATGCTATTGTCCTTGTTTTTTAATTATTATCGTTTTATTTTTTTCCTTACCACAATGCACTCACTGTCATATGGTCCTCAGATGCCACAAACAAAACAGTCCCTTTAGTTGAATATTGTTTCTTTTATAATTTGTGGAGCAGCATATTAGGTTAGGCATATTAGGTAGTCATACTCCCAGTTATTTTGGAGAAATGTTGCAAAATATCACCTTCCTCATTTGCATTTCAGCATGCTCCCATGTCCCAGGACACACTGAGTCTCATCTCTAATAAGCATTTAGTTTACTTTAATTGGGAATCCAAAATGCCACAAGCGAAAACAATCTGCATTCAATAAACAATTTTAAAACATATTGCAACATTTTGTACTGCAACTTTCTAGGGAGTTCTGTGTGGATGTTAATAGGTTGTGGTTGTTTATATGGGGTGATCTTTGGGGATGTGGATACCTTTCATGAGAAGACAACAGCAGAAGAGAGCGACTACAGACAGTTTCTTTTGATACCATCAAAGAACAATTATTTTGGTGCAATGGCTTCCGACTCTGTTCATATTCATAAATAGCGATAAACTCTAAAAGATTACTGGAGTAACAGATGGAAATTGTGTTGTCTTCTGTGAAGTTTTTATCAATAAACAAAAAAATCACAGAGCCCAAAAGGCATCCAGAGTCGCTCTGCTGGTCATTGTGTTTAAGTATGTCGTGTGTGAGTGTGTTTTTCAGTCTGTCTGGTGTAACGCACATGTATACAGCGCATGTTTCTTAAGCTCAACCTCAGTTTCACCACAGTCCAGTGTTTTCCCACACACACATTTTACTTGGGCATCCCAACCAGGTATATTAACAGAGTATAATCTGACTCATTCAGACTTTCCGATTAAGGTAAACACAGTTTAATTTCCAGCACCACAGTTTCAACTCACCCACGCATTCCCCTTCGTGGTCACCATCAATATGTAACCAGCACTTTCAGCACCGAGGCTCAGACACACACTGTCTGAATGCTAATGGTAGTGTTGTGTATTAAAATTTGGTATATTTATGGTACCTTAAATGCCTCTCTGCTACAGAGTCCAGGACAAAGAAAGTGTCATTCAATAGCATGTTGGTTTTGATCCTTTCAATACGTCATTAACAGCAATGTGCCTCCACATGTGGCTCACCTGCTGTTGTGAAAATGGAGTTGTGGGTGAAAAAAATCCAAGTTATCTTTTTTTGAGTTTACAAAGGACACTACTGATCAAGAAAGTCGACAAAGACACACAAAGGGAAGGGGGATCAGAAAGAGCCCCCACTCCAGACTTACAGTGTCATTCTGTAAGAAACACTGCACTCTACAACTGAGCTGCAATTATAATCGGCAAAATCGATTAAGCCATTTCATTTGCATGGACTTTTATCATTATCGGCTTTATTTAGAAAAACGTCTTAGTTCAAAGATAAAGGATACACCTCATTAAAGGTAAATTATGCAATGTGCAAAAGAAGTGGTGACTGGCAGCGTGGCTTTAGATGTCCAGCTGATCGACTTGTACTGTAGCAGAGAGGCAGAGGAGACATTCCTGTAATTGAAAATGGCTGAAAAATGCAGCTCAATCCACAAGACATCCTGACCGTTAGATTCAAAACATACTCTGGGAATATATCAGCTCTAAAGCCAATAATACAGCTGAGTGAAACCTCTGCAAAACAGACTGACCTTTCACAGCAGCGTTACACCAACATTTTTAAAACAGTATCCCAGAGCCACTTTTTAACCAGATGGTTGTTTCTGAATGCTTTCTGGCTATCAGGGATCTTGATGAAATTTACTACTTTTTCCCTCCTGTTTCCCTTGAAACAAATAAAGGTAAATGAATGACTTTCCCCTCGGTGAGTGTAACTCTTGACAGAAAACAACCTCCACCTGGTCCTCAAAGACATGACTAAACAAACAAACAAACAAATAAATAATCTGCATACTGATCAATTACCAAAATATCTGGTAATAACTCACTGGGTCAGAGGACAGAATGTGTGCACCAGTTTATTTGCATACTCATCATTTACTGTAAATGCATCAAGATGCGGATATAAAATGCAGTCCTGTGTACGTCATCATATATTTATAACAGTGTGTATCCTGTGGCTGTACAGTAAAGAGTGAATATGCACGCCAAAGTTAAATTGAGCGGTGTGAATACATTTCCATGCCTGAGTGAGTGAGTCTGTGCGTAAGATCTGGCAGTGTGAGACGGTGCATTTTGTCAAAGGGGGTTGCTCTTGCCACTGCCTCTTGATCTCTTCTTCCCCTCTAACAGCCTTGTGCTCGCTATCTCTCACACTGATACTGCACAATGATACCAGGCACTCCTTACTATAATGCTTGTCTGTGTACTGCTGCTTTTCTACTGTGCATTTCATGTCGGCTTGCTTCCCAGCTTGTCCATCTGCCACCTTCTCTGCACTGCACCTTAAAAACACTGAATCTTAGCATTTGTGTTTCCCTTAAAACAAGCGAGGGGTGAGATAATTCCACTTATTTCTAATACAGTTTCACCCTTTTGGAGATAATGTCACTTGAAACAAGAAAATTCTTGAAAGAAGCTGATTTGCATTGGAAGCACGTGAAATTATTAAACACCACTGGTATTTTTCTCTTGTTTTTAGGAAAAACAAATGTTTAAATCTCAAATAATTTGACAAGGTGGATGTTTTCCAGTATATGGCAGGTTCTCTGAATCTTGAAGGGTGTTTTTTTGGCAGAGCTATTTGCTTGGCAACCGCTTTTTTATTTATTTTTTTTTTAACTTTTCTGATTGCCTGCCTGCATATCTGTCCATCATCTACATCTCCGTTTTTCAGCCTTAATGACCATCTATGCCTGTCACCTTGTGAGTCTGCATGGCTGGTCGATTCTGCATGTGTACCTTTGTTCCGTCATATTTGTCTCCCTGCTTTCTGGTTGATTGAATGGCACTTATTGTTGTTTTTCTGACAGCTTTTCAAACTTGGTAAGAATCCACAACACAGGCACATATCCTCAAGAAAGCATCATATAGCTAAAAGCCCCAACACATAATTACATGTGTGATGGCTGTAACCATGCTGTTTCAGGCCATTACAAACAAAGCCATTCACAAGCACCTACAACATTTCAGCACTTCAGCAGTCCTGTTTTTTTATTCCTTTTACTTTCTCTACTTACCAAAGCTTGGCTTAGCATACATGCTCTTTTACACAAACAACCTGCTTCAGTTACACACTCTCTTATCTGGGAGCTGCCCGGCATGACCACAGCAACTGTTCAACACTGAGCAACAAATGGGAGTTAGGCACCGCGCTCAACAGAGAAGTGTGTGTTTTTCATTAACTCTCCCCAGCTCTTGCAGTGCAGCTCGGCTTGTCTAACCTTTGGGTCTACCGAGCTTGTAAGACTCCCATATGGAACTGCAATATGGGTACATATATGAGATTTCCACAATATAGCCATGTTAACTAGAGCTGCCCCTGAAAGTCAACAAGTTGAATCAACAGCCATAGACACAGTTTTTGTTGTTGTTGTTGTTTTAGATAGTTACTGTGCATTACAATAAAACAAGACATATTCTCTTGGAAGTACACTGGGAATATATTGCAATAGGGAATGGAAAAAATATTTATATCATTATAGAACGGGAATATATGCAATTAATTGAATTAATAAACTGAAGGATGGCGGAAGACAGTACTGAGGCCACTGTTGCCAGCCATTCAGTCCATAATCAACATGAAAACACATCACATGCAAATGTGAAAAATGAGGACATACCTACAGTACCAAACAAAAGATGATGCCGCCCACTGAGCTGGTGAGGAAGAAAAATGAGGACCGCTATCCAATGTTGGCGAAAGCAGCCAAACAGATACCTGCACTAGGCAATGTGGCCAAAAAAATAAAATCTCATTTTTTTTTCTCGATGTGATAGGAGCAGCGTTGAGAGTGCCTAACAGTTTTTTCCAAGGGTTAGGAATGAGTATTTTTTCTCTCTTGAAATATCATACACAGTCTTGATGTTTGTTGAAGTTTTGCAAATATATTTTTGTTGGGTATTCATTTAAACAGTGTCATGAGGGGACTGGTGCCATTCAGGCCATAACTTTCTTGAAATACTGATTTTTCAAGTCAATGGGAGAAATGAATAGGAAATTTACTTCCGGAACCCGGCCACTGAGAAAGTGCTCTACAAGCCGGCTGCAGCCCAGGTTTTCATCTGACTGATGTGAATCTCTGTAGCCATAATCATGTGTTTGGTGAGTCACAAATGTATTTTCTGGCATGTAGGTTCTGCGCAGATGAGTGAATTGAGTGGATTGGGGCTTGTTTTACAGAGCACTTGGCAGCTGTGAATCTCTGCTTTATAACATTCATAGTTAAAATCCCGACCAGTCAGCTGTTTTTTTTTTGCAGCATTTTAAAAATTAAAATTCGAGTTGATTCATCTTTTCGAAAGGCAGACTGTTGAAAACTGTGAGTCAAGTACAGCCCTATTAAATACATATGAAACATGGTAGAAATTGATATATTTTCATAAACAAAGATATATGTCTAACATGTAGTGTAAATATACGTGTCCTGCCCATTGTCTTCATATACAGTATGTTTAACATGTATATTCCACACATACATTACCATGTCCAGATGGGGTAGGCCTACATCTGTTTGGCTCATTTATGACTACATATGTAACATATATGACAACTTGGCTCTGGTGTAGCAGCACATATGTTCATACAGTAGATTTCCATATTCATACACATACGGTATGCCTGTGTAATTAGTACACAAATGCAGGATCACGCACCAACACGCTTCACAAATCAACCAGAGACATTACTATTTAAATTAAATTGACTATTCTGCAGTACAGAAAACAATTTAGAGGGTCTAAATGTCATAATGTCATACAAAGAAGAAAAAAAAACAAATGTTAATAATATGCTAGATACATTATTTTCACAGGTCTTACAAGCAATTTCATGCTGACATGATTCTTTTCTTGCTCCTCTTTAATTTGCCAGTGTTTTGTTAAACTGTGCTTTGTTAAAAATCACAGAAATGAGTTGGGATAAAAGTTCACTATCAGGAGGAAAACCACTCCCACAAGAATGGGCCTTTGTTCCAGTGGGAATCAGTTCAAAGCAAGACATTACAAATAGTTTTTTTTCTCCTTTTGTTATGAATGAGCATTGGATATTGCAAAATATTTGTATTATAAGCACACTTCATGTTGGTGTACTTCTCATAGTGTCTGCCAGACCCTGCGGCTGCCTATAACCAATACAGACCTCAGATCAGATTCACAGAGGAATCAGTCACTACTGGTTTTCAATCAATCAATCAATCACTGTTTTCAACTGAAATGACCTGCATGGACTGATGTCTTCTTCACAACAGACAAAAAAGCAATAATCCCTGAGGTTTGCCTCTAAAAAGGCCATTTCCGGGCCAAGCAAAAGAATATAAAAATAGCGGGTTTTTATGACTTCATTGCCCCTTGCAAATGGAAATCGCTCATTTAGCATTGAGAACACAATTTACAAAGCACTTAACAGAACTGTAAATGGCCTTTTTGATGCCTGAAAAGCTTCGTCTGAGCATGGAAATCAATAACCCTGGATCTCTCCTCGCTTTATTCCTCAGTCTTTTCTTTCTATCCCTCTTTTTTTTCTTTTACTAGATTACCGTATTAACTTCCTGGAAATCCATTTCCAGACAATCAAGTCTAGATGTACAGTCAACATGACTGCACATCCACGGTTCAATCCAATGCAAACAATCACACCCCTCATGTAAACAGCCAGAGAAACGGTTGCTTTGAAACAGATTCAGACACACACCAACTAAATCGAGCTCAAATTGGGACATTCGCACAAACCAAGACCAAAGCCTTGTCACAATCCCATCAATTATCAAAGAAAAGGAACACAAAGATGTGACTGAGCGTCTACATCTCCCCAGCATTAATTAGGACCTCGCTCAGTAATTAGCTATCTGAAAATAATTACCATCAAAATGTCTGATTAAAATCTCCATCAGTCTCAAAGTCAGGAGACTTAAAAAACAGAAAAGACAGCATTAAATTAAGGCGCACTACTTTTTCAGCGACGTCCACCACAGTTGTCCCCTCATTTTGTTTTAATTGAGCAGCATATATGTGGGTAGTACCTCTGATTGGATCTGAGAAACTGCACAGCATTGGAACAGCTGATTGAAAGTGACCTTGGTCTAATTACAATTGGTCTAATTATAATTCTGTGATTACATCCCTGCAGGAAATGTAAGAATTGGACGTTGCTGGTGGCCTTTGCTTGCTACATGAAGATATATTTGAATTGATTCATTTGTTTAAGATAAGAGGCGAGATATAGTTGTTTTCATTTTGAGACAGTAATTACTGTAAATTTGTTTGTTTTTTTGCTGCTTAATGATGTTCTGTGATGAATAAAGCAGGGAGAAGTGTCTGTCTTTCTCACTTTGACTGTTTTTGCTCAGATTTTCACTCTCAAGAACTCAATTAATGTTTAAAATCACACACCCAGCTCACTGTTTCTCCATCTTTTCGACTCCCCTCTCCCTTTTTCTCTCTCCCTCTCTCTCACTCTCTCTCTCTCTCTCCCCCCTTTCCCTCCCTCTCTCACTCTCTCCCCCTCTCCTTCTCCTTCTCTCTCAGTCCCCCCTTTCCCTCTCTCTCTCCCTCTCCCTCTCTCTCTCTTTCTGTCTCTCTCTCTGACTCCCTCTCTCTCAGGACTGAGGTCGTGCTGCCCTCCAGGTCCATTCCCCCGGAGTCAGGATGACATCATCACATGGCTGCCGCGTTCCCCGAGTGCCTATTCATCAACCAGATCATCATTGCCAGCATCAGCAGCATCATCTACACATACACATACACACACACACAGAGACATACAAAAACACACACACATGCACATGCACATGCACACACACACACAAACACACACACACACACACACACACACAGCTACTGCAAGAAGATAAAAGAGGGCCTCCAGCAGGTCTTCAGGACTGCATAAAAGAAAGAGGGATAGAATCAGAGAAAAGAGAGAGAGAGAGAGAGAGAGAGATGGGGAGGACAATCCTGCTGGGGTAGGCAGAAACCCCTGACCTGTGCACTTCCAACAATGCGTCTCAATAAACCACAGTACAGACAAATCTGATGAGTCAGACTCCAGGCTACAGAGGGAAAACAACAACATCAAAAAGCAGGAGAGAGGACCCCCCTCCTCCGCCTTGTAACTTCCCCTGAGGAGAGGCGCACTTCCTCTCTCTTAGTCACCGGCGCTTTGGAAAAGCTTTACAGTATTACGGTTACTGGATGGAGCATGACTGAATCAACTGATGCCTTGATGTACGGGAATTACAGCAGGGAAGTTAGCCACAGCCGCAGAAAAGAGCAATAAACAATGTTTCTACCTCGCTGGTCGTTGTCTGGCGGCCTAGTCAGCTCCTGAGCGTCAACATGCTCTCATGCTGTAAGTAGATAGCGCACACTGTCCTGTGTGCAGTATCTCACAGCTGCTGTACATTAGCAGTCAGTGTGTAGCAGCAGCAAGTGTTACAGTGTCAGAGTGTTTTCTCGGCTCCGCTCTCTGCCGCATACCTTGAATGCCACAACAGCATTTCATCAAAGAAATATGGAAGTTTGTCAAAACATTGACTGACCTTACTTTTCATGATGCAAAACCATAGAAAGTCACTCACACACCCACATCAGTCACTTCTGTGCATTGATGGAAACATTGCTACAAATCCCTACTCAAGTAGAAGTACTGTTACTTTTCTGATATTTTACTTCAGTAGAAGTACAACTGTAAAAATCTACTTACGTAAAAGTAAAAAGTAGCTCATATAACATGTACTGAGAGTAGAAGTTACTGAGTTACTTTATTAAAACAGTAACTGTGTTAGTTGGGATCTTTTCCATGCAGTTACAAAAGAAGGACGGTTCAAACTACATGTTTTTAAAGGGGCGTTTCACAAAATTGACAATGGTTGACTGAAGTGAGGACCCTGTAGACTCAACTGACAAATGTGGAATAAGCAGGTAATTATGATGGCAGAGTCTACATGCCTCTCATAGTCAGGCAGCTCACTGACATTTTTCCACTTTTTTTTCACACTTATTCTACATTTTTTTGCCAGTCGAATCTTAAGGGCCCAGACTTCCATCATTGATCTGTGACTTTTCATTGTGCAGCTTTTACTGGAAATGTGGAAATGACAAAAAGTACAACCAGCAAAGTAGAAACAGATTTTCTCCTCTTTGCTGACTGAGCTTTTATTGTGAAAGGTTCCACAATCTGTCATTTATTATTTGTTCTCTGTAATGGATGTGATTTAAAATGTAGTGAAGTACAATACTCAAGCAAAAATGGACTTAAGTAAAAGTGAAATTACTGACTTATAAAATACTTAAAAAGGTAAAAGTACACAAAAAAGCAACTCAATTCCAGTAACAAGAGTAAATGTAATTAGTTACTTCCACCTCTGCATCTGTGGTCGTCCCATTCCCATCAGTATAACTTGCAAGCGTTAAATTAAGTGAAGTGGAAAGTAAAGTAGGCTGACATTACAATTTTTCTAGTCTTTATCAAAAGGTAAACACTTTAATTCAAATTTAAACAAAATATGTTCAGTTTTATGATAGGAAGGGTTGGTTGTGATTGAACAAAAAGCATTCATGATATAAGTATCTAAAGTTAGCTAAAGAAGTAAAATTTGGACGTTTGTATTATTTACCTCTCAGTCGGGTAAATCAGAGCCTTCAGAAAAAAATTCCCAGCTGTAATTTTGAAATGGATGTCGACTTGATCGCTTTTTACAAATCATAACATGGTACGTATGGAAAATGCCATATGACATGAACATGGCAATAGCAGCAAAGGCAGCAAAAGATTTTGAAGAAGAACGTGGTAGAATAAGAAGAGGAAGAAGAAGAAGGTGTCATAAAACTCAAGGTTAATGTACAGTAAGTTTAGGAAACAAACACAAATCTAAGTTTCAGTCTTCTGCATGTTTTACTTGTGTGTGTGTGTGTGTGTGTTGTTGTTGTTTTTGTTGTTGTCTTTGAGCCTCAGTTTGCAAAACATATTGGAGTGAATGGGGAGATGACTGAAACTGAAATACTCAGCATTCAAAATGCAACCTTAGAAGCGGCTGATGTGGGTGAGTAACTTTCTATGGCTTCGTATCGCAAAAAGCAACATGTACAGGCCGGTGTTTTAACAAACTTCCATACTGCTTTCAAACAGTATCCCTAAATGTTGTCTGAGCCTGAAACCCCACATCAATCCAAGAGTGCTGAGGTGCCAGGAGGAGTAAGGAAAAATATGAAATGTTGTTGACTCACGTAGTCATGGAAGGCCTTGGCCTCACTGGAGTGTTCACATGTCTCTCTTCTCTCTGGAGCTGCACAGTACAGGTCCCAAAATACACTGCAGCACACCAACAGGCAGTCAGAGGGGAAAGAAAATACACTTCAGAAAAAGAAACATTAAAGCCTGATGGACAAAAATAATAGTCAGTTTTGGAGTTGGTGAAATCTAGCATGAAGACAACAACTATGATTCTATTATCATCACTGTAATAGGCATCTTCGAGAGCGGCGTTACAATTTCACAAAACAGCAACCTGAGGAAAGCGCTGCAGAGGACGGCGAATGAGATGAAGACAAATGAAAATACGAGGCGGCATAATCTGGGAATGATTATTTTATTTAATAACGCCGAGGATGCAATGAAGAAAAATGGTGCGAATGTGACAGTGAGGAGCTGTTAACTTGAGAGAAAAACACTCACCACCACCACGAGTGAAGGAACCCCGGAGGTTCTCCTAATGTGATGTTCTTCTCCCATCGGATCTAGACAGGGGGAGAGAGGGAGGGAGGGAGACAAATAGACGGTTTAGATACTTATTAACTGCAGACGGGAGCCTGACATCTGAATTACCTGCATTACAAGGTTGGAGAGGGTGCAAGGGAATGCTAACACACATACTATTATGTAATTATATTATGAGTCTCATGCCATGGATTTGTGAGTGGATAAGTGTGGCTGTATGTGTGTGTGCAAGTAAGCCTGCCTTTTTTCAAGTATGTGGAAGTGTGTGTGTGTGTGTGTGTGTGTGTGTGTGTGTGTGTGTGTGTGTGTGTGTGTGTGTGTGTGTGCGTGTGTGTGTGTGTGTGTGTGTTTGTGTATGTAATGAGTCAGGAGATGTAGGGTAGCCACAGTCTGAATTTAGGAACATGTACCAGCCTGAGGAGGCCAATCAAACCTTTGTACAGCCCACACACACACACACACACACACACACACACACACACACACACACACACACACACACACACACACATATCGAATCTTCAGTCTGCTTCTCTTCCACATTATCTAATTCTTCACCCTCTTGTCATGTTCATTAATTCATTCATTTCTTTCTGCATCTCCTTCTTTCTTTCTTTCTTTCTTTCTTTTCTCTCCTTCTTCCTTCCTTCCTTCCTTCCTTTAGCACAGACAGAATAACACCTCAGCCAAGGTCAATGACTAACATGAGTGCTGACATCACCCACTGTGCTCAGTAGACCTGATTTATGTATGCGCACAATGTCCACTGCTTTGCACACACACACACACACACACACACACACACACACACACACATGAAGGTGCATGCCCACAAATGCAAATGCATACACATACACACGCGCACACACAGAGCCAGACAGATGTGCAGACTTGATGAAAAAGCAACGTACACATGTACACAAACCCACACAAACACACACACACACACACACACACCTAATGTTGTGACCGGCAGCTGGCAGCAGCAGTCAGACGACCCTCTACAGAGACTCTGATGGTATTGTTTAGTCTGGCTCTCTATAAACACGGTTACATCATTCCCTTTATGACTTTGGAGCAAAACTATCTCATCTTTTTAACTCTTCATTTCCCTCACACTCTTCTTTTCATACGGGCAGAGGGATGAGAGAAGATGCCTACTGCTGCGTGACCTACAGCGCCGCCAGAATAGACAAAATAATGGGGAAATATTGAATCGCTGCACCTCAATCACACTGTCCCGACCTCAGCTGCACACCCCCAAACACAGTAACCGGTGTCACACTGCCACAGAATATCTGGTTTTGTTTTCCGTCCTCATGGCTTTTCGAACAAATGCCCTGCTTTGAAGTGTTTTTATTGGTCGGGAACGGCGTGGATTTGTTTATCCCACATGCTCTCAGTCTGAGTTAGAAGTTCTAGTAAAGACATTTGGTTCAGGTCTATTAGACAGCCAGTAATTGAACATAGCCTACAGTATGACAAAGAAGGATTTACTCTTTCAGAATGGCTCACTCACACAGCAAAACGCAGAATGGGCTTGGCATTACTCATTTCATCTAATTGGCCCCAGCTCTGTCCTAACATGACTTCACTCAGTTCAGGTCAGGAGAGTTTTCACTGCCTCCTCTTGTTTCTGGGAAGGTATAAGAAAGCAGCTCTGATTGCACCCACATATCCTGTCCTCTTGTGGTTTGACCTGCACCGCGGTTCATTCGTTTACCTTCACCAGTGAAAAGCGTTAAGCATGAACACGGCCACATGTAGGCAGCTGTCAGTGCAGGGGCTGTTCTCACTGCATTTAGGATTTGAATCTGAGTCTGGACTGGTATCGTCTGTCAAATCACATTTTTGAACATATTTTGCATACAATCTATTTTTTTCTTTATTACTGTCTTCTTTTCCCATCATTCTTAATTCTGGCCATTTAAGTCGGCTATTGTTATTTGTATTGCCTTGCAGGGATTATGACTCTTTGAGGCACTTTTGCGAAAAGTGGAAAAAAAGTAAAATTATGTGCTTTACTGTGTTTCAAATCACAAACATATTTTAAATCTTCTTTTAACAAATGACTTTTTAAACCAGTTTCATTACCAATTTTGTTATTACTGCCCCCATTTATTCTTAATTCTAGACATGTCAGATATTTTTAGTTTATTGTCTTGCAATTATTATTAGTGTTTGTGGTAAAAACATGTGACAGTTCAGTGCAGGAAATATAATATTAACATTATCATTGTGTGCATTATTGTGTTTCAAAATGCTTGGTTACACATATTTTGCGCTCTTTTGTGACCAAAGACATTATTCCTGTCTCATTTTTTTCCCTTCATTTATTCCTAAACTGGGCAGCACCCGTTCAAAGCATGCCTGTTTGGAATGGGCCGCTCATCGAAATCATCGAAACAACTTCACACTCGATGCTGCACTCCCTTGGGTCCTCAGCAATACACCGCCAAGCAGCTATGGAGAGATGGCCAGTCTGTTTGTGTGTGTGTGTGTATATGTACTTTACATGAATGCTTGTGTGTGTGTGTGTGTGTGTGTGTGTGTGTGTGTGTGTGTGTGTGTGTGTGTGTGTGCGTGTGTGTATCTGTACTGTATTTGACTAATTTGACAGAGACTCGTGAGTCTCTCCTTTGGAAAGTTGTAGGAAATAAAAGATTGCCATTATTTAGCATTATTTGAACCTTTGCCTGAACCTATTTTAATGTTTGTGTTTGAGAAGACAATTTGGGGTTTTCATTCAGCCTGTGGTTTGGACCTGTATATGGTTTGGTATTTGGACTCTTTCGGTGACAGCATTAGCTTGTGTTTGGCTCATTTTCCTGGGCTCTTGTTTCCTGGGCCTGGAGATATAAACAGATGTGGATGATAAACAGTGGATAACAGGCCTTTAAAGCCATGTTCTACTCCACCCCTCTACTCCAGCAAGAGCTACACTATGGTGTAATGTTTACCCCGTCAGTTTGTCAGTGCATGTGAGCATGTGTGCATGTGTGTGTGTGCGCGCGCGCGTGTGTGTATTGTATACAAGCGGCTGTGTTTATACTTGTTGCTCTCTTAGCTAATGCGTTCCCACACTTGAATACGACACCGCCTATCCCTTTCATCTCCCACATCTGCGGAAGACGAGAGAGCGAGTGATATGGCAGAGGATGCCAGAGAGGAAAGGGTGTCGGAGTAAAAGACAGGCAGATTGAAAGATAGAGAGAGAGAGAGAACTGAAAGAAAAGAGAGGTGTGTGTGCATGTGTATGAACCTGCAGGTTAGAGTGATGTGAATTGGTGCCAGCTGATGATGTAACTTTTTTTCCACCCCTCCTCTTTGTTCTCCTCTTCCTCTGCCCTCTCCACAACCGGCTCCACTCTATGTCTGTCTTCTACATTAATTTAGAGTCATTTAGAGTGAAACACCAGAATCAGCTGACCTCATTTTCACCCCGTCACCTTTCTACCTCTACAGAAATAGAGCAAGAACAAGAGTGCGAAGGGGGAACGAGAAGACTGGTGAAGAGAGAGATACAGAGATCAAGCAAAGAGAGAGAGGGAAGATGAGAGAAAGAGAGAAAAGAAGAAGAATTAGAGAGGACAAGAAGGAGATTGAGGGAGATTGACAGAGATGGAGCTGCTGTGCAGATCAGAGAGTGATGTCAATGGAAGACGTCAGCTCCAGGCTGAGCATCGTAACTCTCGGCTCTCCGGCCCCGTCCCGCTAAATGGATCTGTGATGTTAAAAAGCCTCCTGCCTGTACCGGCCTGTCGGCTCAGCACTGTAAGGCCGGGCTAATTCAATTATCTGCTACACTCTGGCAGAGCTGGCCGGACACTGTGTGAGGGTCAGACAGCCGCCCCCCCTTCAGAGGGTGGACGCATGTATGCATGGGCTGTATTCACACACGCTCACACACTTACCTCTGAGAGGAAGGTCTGTGCTGACTTCTGTGCTCCTACATGTAGCAGGTATTCGTACACATACAGAGCTAACCTGCGGACAAAGACAAGAACAGAGGGGGAGAAAAACTGTTATAGTCACTATCGTGGAAAGATTTTAATATAATCATTATTGTCAAGGTTGAGATTATGTTTAATGTTCAGCAGGATATGTATTTGTGAGCTTTGTTCAGGCAGGTAGAGATTAGGCTTGAACAATATGGTAAAAAATTTATTGCAGATATTTCGAGATGATTCACAGTTTTAGAGGGAATTAATGTTTTTATATCTTAATTTTCATTTTTACAAAAATATAGATACATATTTAAATGCGTACATAAATAACTAAATGAACAAATAACATTAAATAATGATGATATGATTTTTGCTGGGGTTTGTACCAAACAAACATGTTTTCTTTCATCTGGAGAATATATCAAGACATCTCTTTTGCACCACAATATTTCAGTTTAAATGATATTTTGTCACGTATTATACCCTCTAAAAAAGTGCAGCTGCTGCAATATGAATATTGCATTTGGACATACTGCCAGTCTACGAATATTTCAATAATTTTTTCAGCCTAAGTTTATACAGGATACCTGGCAGAGAAAACACTAGCGTTATAATTATACTACGCTGAGCCGTTAACATTGGAGAGATGGCGTTTGGTACTGCAAGGAGACAAACAGATCTATAGTAAGAAAGAGAAAGAGAGAGAGCAGAGACAGTGGTGCTATTTTACTCCCAGACTAAAACTTGTCTAAAGCATTTACAATCCCCCGCAGATTCATCTCACATATCCCCAACTTTGAACTCAGCAAGGGGACCACTTCCTTAAGATTAAAAAACTTTCTGCTCGCTATTCCAGAGGGTGAAGACGCCTAAGATTTTTAAGACCATCTCTCTTCCAAGCTTTGGGGGACAAAAAAAGAGGTACCTTGGGACGTAAGACAATTATGCTTATTACACCATTTCTGTGTGAGATAAATACACAACATAAATAACAGGGAGGTTATCTCAGCATTGCCTTAAAATAAAGATGAAGGAGCCCGGCATAGATGGAGCTTGCCAACCAGCCTCAGATCACAGCAGGTAATGAAATAAACAGAAGCTATAGTATCTAAAGTAGGGACACATACACCAGGTTACAGGCACTAATCGTCTAAAGGCAACTGGCCCGGCAACTTCTAAGGACATTTGAAATTTGCCCTACATTGTGCTACATCTAAAAAACACACACACACAGACACACACACACACACACACACACACACCCACATACACACACACACACACAGTTGCAGAACAAACAAGAGTACGCTTGGTGGAACCACACCGTAAAGCACCTCTTCCTCCTGCCTCAGGCTCTCCGTGGACTTCCTCCCATGGCTTTGATCACAGTAAGAATTAATTACAGGCTTGATTTGTTAATCAATTCTCCTCCCAGTGTGTCTCTGCTAGTACTAACAGCATCTTGGAGGAGGGGGCGGTGTGATCTACTGGATCTATAAATACAAGACAAACATTGATCTAGGGGAGATCAATGGCGGATCACACTGACTCCTAACAGCACCCTGCTGATTTGGAGCGGGGTCCGGTGGACAGACATACTGCACGGGCCAGTAAACAATGGGAAATTTGTTATGAATTTAACAAGGTGTGAGATGGGCAGGTAAATTGTTGCCCTCTCCTTGCATTTCCACTAAAATCGATAGTAAACAAGGGGGCTATGGTGAAAAATTTGTGCTGACAACTAGAATAACTTCTCACCTCAAATTGCCCTCTGCCTGTAGCAGCCAGATGTTAGGCTGATGAATACAAGCTGACACACAGTGAGGAACTGTATTTTAAAACCTGCGACACATGGGCATGGTGCCTGACAAACTGCTTCTTTAAAAGAGATGGGGAAAACGAGTGTGTTCCTATAACCGACCTGTATAGTATATGCGTTTTGCCACAAAAAAAAAAAAAAAAAAATTAAATAAAATGCTTTGTTCCTATAGGTCTAGGGATTGGTGAGTACCTCACAACACAATACATATCAAAATAAATGGGTCATGATATGAACTGTGTATATATTATTATTCTCTATGGAACTGACTGAGTATGTATAAATAGAACTTAAAGTGTGAACTACTGCATAGACTAATAAATATATAACCTACAACTTGATGATAAATCAGGTGACAAACTGACTCGACGAATTTAATTCAAAATTCCTATTCTGATTCATTGAAACAGAAATAGCACAATGCACTTACTTAACATCAGCCTTGTGACTCAAGAAATAAGGAGTTGTTTTCTAAAGATCCTTTGAAATAATACAAAGACCTGTCGGGATCTCTTATTGGCCTTTCAGCAGCAAGACGTCTGGGACTTTTTGTTAACACAGATTAATGCAGTGCACTAAAATGTAGATCAGTCCATAAATCAGTGGATAAATATGTATCAATACGAGGGACCGGAGAATTGGGACAGTATTGTGGAAAACAATGTTGTGATACTCAGCTGAATCAATTATTTTTTCCATCTATATAAGTTTTGTCCAGGGCTAGAGACTAATGGTGTCCTGTCAAAAAAGCATGACAAACGTCTTCTGTGCCTCTGGAACTAAAAGGGATTTTCGGGGAATTTCTTCTTCTTATTATTCCTCTCATTATTATTACTATTATCAGGCATCCAAGCAGTGGAAATTCTTGGAACCCCTGTTTGAACAGCAGAAACCATAACACCGAAAAACACGAGTGGGTTGCAAATTCCACCCACTAATCAGGAACATAAAAAGACACTGACTGACCTCAAGGTGGCGCTGTAGTAATCACACTTATGTTTTAATTTTGAAAATGGCTTAGCCTACTGTCAAAGTTCTTCCATCATTTTAATCTCTTAAGTCATCTGCATCTTTGCTCAAAGGGTTTTCTGGTCTTGTGGAGAAATTTGTGGGAACAGGCTGTAGTATAGCGGACTAAAAGGGCTATATATTTTTTACAAAAAAATCTCTGTCACGTGAAAGAAGGTTATATTAAAAAAAATTAATTTCATAAATTTGTATGATTGAATTTGTGCTCATTCGAAGATAATATAAGCAGTTCAGTTAAAAAATAAATAGGCCTATATACATGTATTGGTATCGGCCAAACTGTTATTTTAAACCTCGGTAGCAGTATCAGCCCAGAATTTCACAATCGGTGCATCCCTAATCCAGACACCTCTTCCCTCTCTCATAGTGAGGTAAAAATAAACTCCCCAGACAGCCCTGTCTGCCTGTCTGAAGATGATGGACTGCACACCTTTCTGCTCGGCACACAGGTACTCCGTCTCCTTCCCTCTCTCCGTCTCTATCTCCATCTCTCCTCTATCTCCATCGCTCTTTTCTCCTTCTTCACTTTCACCCTGAGTCTCCCCTCCTCTCCTCTCCGTGTGCTTTTCTGTCTTGCTCGTGCTCCTTTCCTCTCGCAGTTCTTTAGTAAGAGGCCATGTTTGTTTAATCATGAAAGAATGAAGGGCTATGGCGGCAGAACCTCGCTGACTTCCTTCCACTCTCTATCCATCCCTTCCTCTCTCAATCCGTTCCTCCTGTGGCCTGGCAGTAATGTTTAACCAAAGAGATAGAGACAGACTGTTTCACAGGGACAAGGTTAACGGAACAATGAGAGGCTTGACAAAACTCTTGACACCTCGACGACTCAACATGAATAAAAGATGTACCCGTTTTTTTTATTTATTTTTTTTTTCCAGGCATGGTACAACTCTGAACATTTCTAGGAACCAACTAGTTCAGTCATTCTGTTCTGCATCCTCTCTCTGTCATCTTTTCTAAACTCACCCCCTCTTGTGCACCCTCACTTCATACACATAAGCGTCTGTATAGAACTATTTATTGATGCTGAAACATCACATGGCTCCACAATGAATACATTCACAGTGATGACTATGAGCCAGATGGGCTGCCTGAATGAATACATTGTGTCACGGGGAATAAATAAAGAAATGGATGTTCATCCTCCATATACACTGGCGTACATCCATCTGTTGCTACATAAAAAGTCTCAGTCACTAGCTGCCTGTCTGACAAACTGAGAGCTTTGACCTATCTCAGATGACCTTTGACCCTGATCTATGGCAATGGTTGAGGAAAATAAACCTTATTAAATTTACCATGCCTAAACCAACCAAGGGTGAGGACTAGGGCTGAACAATTAATCAAAGTACCATCAACACTGCAACATAACTAAGTGCAATATCCAAATAAAAAGCGCTGGAATTTTTCTGATAGGACCTCACAAAAGTTTAGTGATGCTACAGAGATCCCGTACTCTACCTACAAATTGTAATCTCCAGTTTTAAGAAAACATGTTTGTTTGGCACAGACCCCAGCAACAACAACAACAACAACAACAACAACAACAACAACAGCAGCAGCAACAATAAAAAAAAACACATCATCATCATTTTAATATTTTGTTGACAGTGAAAATTAAAATTATGATAATGCAAAAATGATCATTCCCACTAAAAATGTTAATCATATTGCAATTTAGATAGCTGTCAAAATAACTGCATTGTGATTTTTATTTTTTTTAACCATATCATTCAGCCCTAGTCAGGACAGTAGATGGGAGGTAGGTGATGCAATGAAAAGGAAGAGGAACATAAGAAGGTATCAGAGGGAAGTAGGTTAATGCAAGTTGTGGTGAAGAGATGAAAGGAGAAGAAAAAGGGAAGGTGGAGTCTACTCAAGTTCTAATTCATTCATTGATGCCGTGATTGACCTTAAATACAAGGGTTTAAATGCACTGAGGCATGCAAAAGTACACATATAAAGCACACTTAAAGCTCCCTCTCACTGCATCTCTCTCGCTCTCTTCACTTTCACACGCAAACACACACACCCATGCACGCGTGCGTATATACACCCATTGTAGGCAGAGTTGAAATGGGAGCGATTAAGCAGACAGCAAAGCAGCAGATGAAGGCACTTTGTTAGCATTCAATATCTATTGAACTTTAGCTCAAAACTACTAATTTCCTCAAAGACAAGTGATAGGCTTTGAATATACTAAATTCTCTCGCACGGCTCTCTCATTGTGCGGCTACCACTTGTTCAGCCGAGTCTCTTGTTGATAAAAGAGCTGGACTATATGGAACTCAAGTGACTGACAGACTCAAAATACAGAGCTGAGATAAGGTTGGAGCCTGAAGGGATTCGGCGGGTGGTGGGGGGGCTGCTCAAGGTTGAGAATCCGCTAAATTAGACACAATGCGAAGAGCAATCCACAGAACATCAGAACGACTCTCTTGACATTAAACAAACACTGACTTTAAATAATCTAAAGCGTAAAAGTGCTCAAAGTGACACGATCAACATATTTGAATGGTTTCTGACCCCATACTAAGTCCATCAACATGAAAGAACGTCTTTATGTTTGCTAAGTGCTTGCCCTCGCTGTCGGCTGCACACCAGAAAATGAAAGGCATTTTTTTTTTTTTTTTTTATTTTCTACCTGTCATCCCTGGCAATCTGTCCTTTAAATAAGAACCACTTTACATTAATCACAGCTGCAACCAGGATGATTGAAGAGATCAGGTGCCACCTCATTTACCTCCTCTTTTATGTGTGTGTATGTGTGTGTGTTTGGCAGTGGCAGGGGGTGTTGGGCATTTGCTTGGATCTGTGTGTCTGCACCTGACCCTTTCTCCTTCAAATTCCAGTAATTTTGTCTTCCGCAAGCCGCACTGAATTAAATTCTTCTTCTTTTTTTTTTTTTTTTTCCCCGAGCCAAGCCCCTTCCTGGCTGCTCCTGTAAATCGGCAGAAGACCAGACAGGCCAGGAGCTTGAGGAACCACGGCAGAGCCAGAGCTTAGCTTAATGAAGGCAGCAGGCAGAAACAATAACCATCTTCCATACTGCCTTTGTTACCGAGCTGTAGAGAGACAGGTGAGGAAAGAGGGGCTTGCCTGCAATTTAACCAGCATCTCAGCTTAAGGCATAGACACAAACCTATTTTCCAGAATCAGCATTTAAGAAAGACCGGTAGATCACTGCTAATCAATTTACTGCCATGGAGCTCAAAGTCTGGCACAGCTACAAATCACAACAGCCTTAGTGATTGGATTTGCCTGTTATAGATTAGCTTCAGATTATTTCACCCTTGTTACAGATGAAATGGAAAAGTGATTATACTCCTGATCTGAATCGACAGTTAATTGGCATATTTACAAGATGTGCTAATATGCTGACATGGCCTAATAGCTTACGACAATTATTGGATATGAATTTGACTAAGAAATCAAACTGAACATGGAGTATGGGAAACTGAAGGCCCATCGTTGGAGCAGAGTTGAAACCATATAACAAGGCAACTGTAAACATGTCGTCCCCGCAAATGATGTCATCAGCCCTTTGGCAGATCAGTAACAATAAAAATCAAGCAGCAATAACCTTCCCTGGTACTATACCGAAGCTATGTGGCTATAGTAGGGCTGAACAATTAATTGAAATATTACTGAAATCACAATGTGGCCAAGTATAACATTGAAATCACACAAACTACATTTTTTTTTTTGATAAAGCTAAAATGTGTGAAAAATGTTGTAAAAGAAGTAATATGGTGATACAGAGAAGCTTTGGTCTACAAATTGTATTTTCCAGAAGTAAACATACACTCAGTGGCCACTTTTTTAGGTACACCTATACAATCTCATGCAATCCAACACAACTGTTCTGCCACAAAGTTTACTTTTCTGCCTATAATGCTCAGGTTATCTTTTGGTCACAGTAATAGAGGTGTTCATTCAGTTCTGTGTTTGGCATTGAGCTCATAGTTAGTGCTACTGTTGTACTGGACTGCATTTCATTGAGAGGTGTTTCCAATATTCTGTCCCCCTCATGTATATAAATAGGGAGGACAAAAAATTTAGAAACACCTCTCAATATAATGTAGTCCAGTTTAAGACCTCTGCAAACTACAACCTCAGTAATAAACAGAGTTAAATGGACCCATTCTCCGCAATGTCAACAAAAACTGAACATTATAAACTTTCTTAAAAGGTAAAATTTATGACAGAACTATTGCATTGAACCGCATTAGATTGTACAGGTGGACCTGATAGTGAAGTGCATTTGGTACAGCAAAAAAAAAAAAACAAAAACAAAAAAACACTATAATTTAAATAGCTTTTGCAGTGAAAATTAAAATTATAATGCAATTTTTTTTATTCATACTAAAATTGGGAATCATATGGCCATTCCAATTATCTGTAAAATGAATTGCAATATGATACTTTTTTACTATATTGTCCAGCCATAGTATGAGGTACAAGTATATCGCAATCTCCTTAAGCAATGTGTTTGGTGCTGCTGCAAGAAAAACAAGAAATAGAAAATGGTATTGACGGTACAAGAGGCAAATTTTTACAGGCAAGCAATTTTGTGTTAAAGCTGCACTGGGCAAGATTTCTGTGGAGAGATACAGCCGCCTTATCAGGCTGAATCGCAAAGTGGAGCTGCAGTAGAAAAGCGAGTGTCCCATCCCTTCTAGATGCTGCAGATTCGCCCATTTGCCCAAATGAAATTCTCGTGTCCGAAATGGACACTGGCAGGGGTCTGGCAGGGGTTCTGGTGTCGGGCATGGACTTGATTGTAACACAAACTGTCTCCTTAACAGCAGCAGCTGAATGCTCTGTCCAAAGACAGCATCGTGACATAGACATAGACAGCATTTTGACATTTAGACAATGCTGCATGCAGTTTACTTAAGTCAGATTACATGATTTCTGGATATTTACACCTACACTACTACACTATGCAATTTCAGAACCAGTATGTATGTCTATGTATAGTATGTGCTTTGTGGAGACTTTTTGAGACAAGATAATAAGAATAAGCATCAGAATCAGAATCAGAAAAAGAATAATGAGGCATGCAAACTTGTGTGAAGCAGCTATATTTCTGGGATCAACCATTTTCTCCTCCTTTCTAAAATCTGTGTCGGACTCGAGCTCCTCCTGCTACTTGCCCTACTGTTTAAAACAGGTGTTCTCCCCTCCCATCCTGAAAACTGTGGTGAAATCCATGAAACAAGTGAGTGCAACACAGACAACCTAAAAAGGCCAACTTCTGAGTCAAAAAGACAACGTGATAAAAAAAAAAAAAAAAATGTAGAAAAACACATATCAATATGGCAATACTTATAGCTGCCTTTAGCAGTTGGTTTATCTTTGCCATTTGCATGATAACATAGAGCTTAACAAAGTTTGTTCTAGCATTTCCTGAGGATGAGGTGGAGGAGTGGCTTTTTGAAGAGTTTACAGAAAAAGCTGTTGCTGCTCTCGATAATATTTAGAGGCCAGATAAGATCATATAATGCACATTTAAGTTCAAACTGTTTTTTAATCAGTTACCTCTTGCTGCCACTCTGAGCCATCAATGAGTGAAGTTACCTAAATCGGTTTTCATTAAACTTCAGGTTAAGGTGGAAGATATGACTTTATGTCTTAATGACTTGCATTTTAACATGTAACTGATCATAGACTTTCCAATCAGTGCATTAGACCAATACTGATCAACAAACAGACAGTATCAATACTGCAAATGCCAGAGCGCAGTGGTAAGATACATCATTCCTCCAAGTTTAATCAAAATCAGACCAGTGGTCTGATGATAGTGATAATTACACAAAAATGTGCACACAAGGTGGCACCCCTATTGGGCAAATTGATCTAATTTTGTAAATACTAGAACTTGGTGGCTCGATGCATTTAATTTCCCCATTTTGATGAGATTGGACCAGTGGTTTCTGAGACATACCATGCTAGACGAACAAACCAAGGAATGAAGAAACAAATGAAGAAACAAACACAAATGTCCAGAGAGTGAACCAGAGGCCCCTCCCAATTTTCATTATGGGGGAAAATTACAGAAAAAGACAGAAAATGGGAGAAAGAGAGAAATGGGAGGGGGGGGGGGGGGGGGGGGGGGGGGTGATAGGAGGGTGACAGAGAGATGAAAGGTTCTGGCGAAGAGAGGAGAGTGAAGATGGGGATTAGGAGAGATGGAAAAAAAGACAGACAAGGGGGGGGTTTGGAGGTGTTGGGGCTAGCGGATGAGCCCCAAGATGAATACTCGTGAGATCTGTAAACTTTCATATTCTAATGTTGAGGATTCTCGAAGAGCAGCCGCTGAGTTAGCCAAGCACCCTGCTGTGACCTCCTTCTGCAAATTAACACAAAACCCTTCACCGAAACAGCCAGGGAAAAACTAGGCTAGCTTCCTACCTTCTCTTGGAGAAAACGAACATAAATACACGTAGCGCTGAAAACACAGTGTACACAAAAGGCAGACAGAAAGACAGATAGACACGCAGACACACTGGCATGTTATGCCTCAGAGTACACATTGAATTCCATTACATTTTTTATATGAATTTCAATGAGCTCGGTGTGAGAGGTAATAACAATGGAAAGTAATCCGAGATTGAACTGAGCCAAAGTCAGGAAGTTGAAATACTGTAATTACCTCCTGGATATGCTTACCTACTACAAAAGACTAAATTACTGCCTTAAATCTCTGCTGTCTGTGTTCACGGCGCAGGATACTGTAGGGGAAAGTGACACTGTGAGGTATCTACTGAGAACTATAGTTTCTTTGAAGCACTTTGCTTTTAAAGCAGATGGAACTCTTCAAATAATAATGAAGCAAAAAGGGGAAACAAAGTGTCTCTTTCAAATTTTTCAGTGACAGTCGTATATGATGAGCACGGTTCTTAGCATGAAGCACACGTGGAGCATGGTGTTGGCATGTGCTGACAGGGGTGGAAGTAATTAATTACACTGAGTTGCTGTTTTGTGAGTGTGATTTTTTTTTTTTTTTAAAGTCAAAAAGTTTACTTTAACTTAAGTACATTTTTGCTGAAATACTGTTCTTAGCTACAAAATCCTACATCCCACCTAGACCAGCATAAATTGATAAATTGTGGAGCCTTTCACAATGAGCTGCAGAGATGAGAACTGAGAAATATGGGGTTTACTTTGTTGGTGTACTTTTTTAAAATTTCCAAATTTCCAATTGAAAGAATCCGATTTGAACTTTGTACTCTTGTCCTTATACAACTGCTTGGAATATATTGGACCTGTGAAAGTTCTGAATTTCATTTTTGATGCATTTTATTGTCACTTAAGTAGATTTTATACTTCGACTTCACAGTATCAGCAAATTAACAATGCTTCTACTTGAGTGGCAGTTTCTCGAGTGTTGACAACATGTGGTTTACTGTCAGCTTCCTCCTTGTTTGTGTCCTCGCTCGCACTCCGAGTGCTGCAGCTCATGATATCACACCACACTACAGGGCCACAGGCCACAAGAGCGACACAAATCACACGCGCCTGCCTTTTACTCGGAGGTAGTATCATCATCATTATCATCATCACCACCCAGTCAACAGCGGAGCTAAGCAAGCTCTCATCTCCAATCAAGCCCCCCCCCCCCACCAAAAGCCCACCATCAAACAAACACCACCTGTGGATGAGAGGAGTATTGGGGCTGCTGGGGCTCCCGTACTGCCAGCTCTGGAGAGGGGAGAGAGGCGAGAGGGACCCCACCATAAAAGAGAGAGCAGCGATCAAGCTGCTGCCCCTGCTGAGGACAGCCCTGTGTGTGACAGCCAAACACTTTCCCTGATTAATCAAGCCTAGCAGCGGGGCTTTATGTGCCATTAAGAGGCTTGCTAAATGACTTCACTTCATTCATTAAAGTGGAGCATCCTCTGCGGGTGGATGGGCACGGCTTGCCAGACAGACAGACAGACAGACAGAGAGACAGATCCAGCGACCGACAAGTGGAAGCTGGGAGAGGGGATGGTGGTGGGGCGGTGATGAGGGTGGTGGGGGCACTGAGGCAAGATAAACAACGACAAATATAGACCCATTACAATGCTGAATAATTCATCTTATATGCAGGGTTCAGGAAAACAACAGGGGAGAAAAAAACAACAACCCAAACAACCACGGGGATTATGGAGTCTTTATATTGGTGGAGAGCATCTTCAAAACAGGGCTATTTATGCACACACCTTGTCTGGGAAAGGTGCGGCTACAGGATCATGACCAAATCACTTTATGTGGAAAATCAGTTTCCATTGGACTAATCCCTGATGCATTTTCATTAGGCAAAAGTATTGTCTTAATCAATCAGTGGAGGGGAACAGGACAGCTAGGTAACGAGTGGATTAATAGGTTGAAAGCATTGTTAGCTGCACACGGTGGCTGCCTTGTTAGAGTTATTCATTTAACTGTTCAAAGATCTCATTGCGTCTAATTTTTTCCAATTATTGTGTACGCCCAAGCACACACATGCACAATACGTACAACGTAGCATCTGTATGAGTAAAACTAATATGCACGGTTCGAAAGAGGCGAAAAGGCAGAAAGAGAGAGAAGTACAAAGGAGATTAAGGAATGCATAGGCAAGATACAAACTGATAGTATTGAGGGAAGGACAAAGATAGGTAATTCAACAGTCAACAGAGAGATAAAGATGGAGAGATGGAGAGAAAGATAAACAGAGATAAAGATTAGCAGCAAAGAGAGATCTAGAGGGTAGACAGTGAGAGGAGAGAAAGAAAGAGAGAGAGGATGCAGAGGGAGCAAGGAGAGAGGGAAAGAGGGAGATGTGGAAAGAGAGCGAGGGAGGGAGAGAGAGAGAGAGAGAGAGAGAGAGAGAGAGAGAGAGTAAATGATTAATGAAAGGAACTGGGAAGCGCAGCGAGGGAGGTCAGGACGGAGCAGTAAAGGAGTGATGCTGCAGCCTGTGAGCAAACCTGAAAAGGACAACATTATAAACATGCCTGCTGCTGTCACACACCTTTATCAGAGGGGGATCTGAGACTTATCTGATATTTGGCTGAGGCGTCCCTTTAAACACTGGATTTGCACGAGTGGAACTGCACGAATTGAATACGACCCCACTTGCAAAAGCTTCGCAGAATAAGAGTGTGGATCAGAGCCAAGGAATAAGACTATTTCTCTAGATAAACCCTTTGAATCCAAAAGACAAAAATTGATCTGCTATCAGCACACCAACTTTGAGAAGCTTTGTAAATTGAGGCCGGAGTATAAAGCATTGTTGTTACTCTAACAGGCAAAAAATCGACAGGATCACACCTATTGCATGCAAGAGAAGAAATTAGATTATCTTAATGAGGCATCAGGTGTAAGTATACTAATAGCATGACAGCTGTCTACATGTCCATGACTGTTTGAACACACTCCCATTTCAACTGTCATGCATCATGTAGAATAAAACTTTAAGGTCAGTATTGAGATCTTTTACAAATTCACAGAGAAAAGGCTGCACAGAGCCTGCCATCAGTCTACTTCAAATTGTCCTTCTCTTTCTTGCCATAACTCAGCCAAATACATGCCTCCGATGAATCCCCAACCGGCAATGTGCTGTGGCTGTATTGCTGGCTGTTCGCTGATGCATTTCTAATTGGTATTTTTGCTGATGGTCACAAGTTAAATCTATATTCTCCATTACCCTTCCACAGCATCCCTTGGGGTCTCTCTAATGGCTCCTGCTGAAGGAAGAGCACTTGTATTCAGATATTCATATAAAGTTTATTCTCCCTGACTCTGAGTGGCTTCTACATAATCTTCAGCTGCTACTTCTGTACGTGGCTGAGAGTTGGGAGGAGCAGCAAAAAACTTCACACCAGCTTTGAAGATTAACAAAGCACACGTCATAATCCCGCGTGGAAACAGCCTGAGGAGAGACACTCATACTCAAATAAACTGTGCTTTATCTGCTCATGTTCCCTGTTTTGTCTCCACTGAGATGGTCTCACACACTGCTTTGCTGAGCAAATGTTTGTAGTAGCCTTTATCCCTCTCACTTCCAGCACACATAGTAAAGCCCTTAGCGGAGCTTTGGCTGGGTGACAGGCCAGAGTTCTCTAACACTGGCTTGGCAAAGATCAGCGCAGCCTGCACTGGCTGAGATCAGTCAGGGTGAGCCGAGCTGGCTGACTTCAGAACTGTGTGAGAGGTTGACCAGCCATACAAATAAAATCCCTGTGACATTACACAGGTGGCTGGTAAACACTGTCACTTAGGTTAACTGTGCTCTAGGGATAGCAATGTTGACACACTGCATGTCAACACAAAATGCTGTGCAATCAGCTGATAAAGAAATTATGAGGACATATTGCTCTACTTATCACCAAGAGGCAAACTTTGACTGTAAACGAGGAAACAGGTCTCAGTGAAACTTTCCTCCGTACCTGCAAAGAGGTTGAGAAAAGTGAAATGTCACGCATGAAGGTATGAGTCAAAAGAATGAAGCTCATATCCTGAAGGAGAGGAAGAGTCCTGTGTTCTTTGGCCCACTCCAGTGTAGTCCTCGTGTTTACCTTTCATTAACTCAAGATCCCAGAATCCTCAGCTCCCCACCCTCGGGACAGTCCAATGCATGCTGAAGGTGAAATGAATACCCTTCAAAAAAAAAAAAAAAAAAAAAAAAAAAACGAAAATGAAAAAAAAAAAAAAAACAACAACCTGAGAAATGGAAAACAAAGAAATGGATGTGCAGGTGCAAGAACGCTCAGATTTTATTTATTCAGTTAGATTTCTTGCGTTCGCTCTGGAGTTATTCTTCTTTGGCGTACACCTTTGTTCCACATCCCCACTTTTCCATTTGCCTTGATGAATGCTGTACCACACAGTGACTGATAATGAACACACTGTATTGATCCTCACAAGGTTCTAAGAGACAATGAACACCGTCAGCACAAATTTGGTAATAACCAAAGCTGCAAAGAGCTTGGCGAACTGGACAGAGACTGATAACGGCCTGATTCCATTATCAACGTACTTTTACGACAAGCCTGACTGCAAGACACCAGTTGTGAACCCCCACCCAGTCACATACGGTATAAAGCCAGCACACACACTTTGTCTCCAGATGACTACACCCAAGTCCTGTTATCATCCAGTGACAATTTGTTGGTCATAAAAAACAGCAGGGGACAATTAGAGAAGAGTGTGATATAGCTTAACATGTCTTCAAACGGTAAACTGAATTTCCAAACTACAAATTAGACTGTAGACTGCACAAAAAAAAAAACAAAAACAAAAAAAAAACTTGTGAACGCATGTTTTGAGTTTAGTCAAAATATGTGGGGCTCAAACCTGTGACCCCGTGGTTAGCTGAGAGCACAGTTCAACTTGATTTCCCAGGTACTTGTGGCTCTTTATTGGCATTACTTCACTGCATGTATTTACTAAGACATGCCTGCTTTGAGGGTAAACTACTATATTTTATTTATTTTTTGCCTTGGCTCATTTACGTTTTTGGTTTTAATATCTTAAACAATCTAGATTTCTAAATTTAGTGTATTCTACACATCCACCCAGTTAATATGTGTTCATTCATTATGAGTCACTGCTGCACTGATGTACTGATTATAGACTCTGCTGACACCACTGTATTGTTAAAGTGTTAAAAGAAATCTAAGGAATTGCTCTGACTTCAGCCTGAACTGATATGAAATACTTTGAATCGGTTCATTCATAATTCTTAAAAAACAGACCAAACATTGTGTTGATCTATCACAAATTGTAACTTTTTATGCCAACACATTTTTTTTGAATAAATAATGCTCAAGTAATTCTGGTATCTGATTTTTTTTTCACATTTCAGAGGAAAAAGCTTAGTGGAATGGCTACACTCAAATGCAACAACCTTCCATCACAGTGTTTTAGTTGAGGTTCATGTGTTCACTGTTTTGCACTGTCTTTCCATATCAGTGAAAACGAGTGAGTTCAGCAGCTGTCAGAGTGATGCACACCTATACTGTATCACTCGCTCCTGTCTCTGTTTGGTAGCAGCTGTGGCAGGATACACTCCCCCCCCACCTTGGATCCTCCGGAAAACAGCAAATTAGCACGGCTGCAATTAAGACTGGTGCAGACAATACAACAAATAGGAAGCATTCCCCTCTGCCTGATACAGGCACAATCAGAAAAAAGTAACGGTGTGAAAGTGAAACAGTTGTTGTTCTGTCAGCGGTCCAGAGACTTCTGCTGTCTCACAGAGCAGACAACAATGCCCAGGGCTAAGATAACAGGAAATGCCAGCTTATCAGAGACAGAGAGAAAGAAACGACAGCGAGAAACAGAGAAAGAGAGAGGAAGAGAGATGGTGAGTGACTGTGATAGACAAGCTCATTGTTTGCCAATAGACCAACTGAGCTATGTCAAGTAATGTCCTTTATATCAAAAACTTTAAAACACAGGCTTCAGGCAATGAGTAATATTTCTCAAAAACTAAAAAAAAAAATAACAACAACAGTTGCAGACTATATAAAGTGGATAAATCAAATAAAAGGGGAGGCAAATCCATCATTTTCTTAATTTGAGTTCCATTCCATTTGGTTTGATTTGTTTAGATTGAGTCGCCTCTCATGGGGAGTTTGTTTAATTTCACAGCTGAAAGAACACCAATGATTTTTAGTAGTGTTTTCCTTGTTCAACTTTCTCTACGAGCTATTACAGTAAATCTTGAATGCAACGCACCCACAAAGCCCAGAATATTAAACTGCTGTTTACAGAGAGGACTTCGAAGTTTGATGACAATATTTAGTCCTCTCACTAGGTTAATTACTGTATTCTTTTAAAGTCTATTTGTACAGTTTTTCAAACACACTGAGCACTTATTTATTCAATGGATCGTGAGTGGACGGGCTGCGCTCAGCGTCTCTACAGGCAATGCAAAAACCCCAGCCTTGTGTGTGAAATAGAGAAAAAAAACAGGACACCTATGAGTTCAACACACACACACACACACACACACACACACACACACACACACACACACACACACACACAAAGCTTTGGAGCAAAAGATCATGCTGTCACATTCTACTTTTCCTTTTATTTTTTTTTCCTTTTCTCTCTCTTTCACACACCTCTCTTTTACTCTTGCTCACATTTTCACACACACACACACACACACACACACACACACACACACACACACACGGAGGCTGATGTGTTTCCAAGCTGCCATCCCCTGGTTGACCCTGGGTGACGCCTCCCTGTCGTGGAGTGCCGGACCTGGAATGTGACGTCCCGGGACGCTCTCCTCTCCCGGCAGCACGTCATCATTGTTTCGCTCACACAATGCAACATTCCACAATCAGCGGCAGATCGAGCAAAACCGGAGAGAGAGAGAGAGAGCGCAAGAAGACTCGGAGGGATTCCAATACCTGCTGCCATTACTGGAGTTGTTCTGATCTTAAAGGATTAGAATTCCTTTCTGCAGGCTCTAATAGGGCTTTATTCTTTTGAACAACAAAGCTTTGAGATGAGATCCAAAAAACTGATACAGATGAAGGCAATCTAGAGTCAGTTAGTGAAGAATGTGTAGCTATTAAGACCTGAACAGAGACTCTGGGGGAACTAAAAATATGTGACTAACCATTCAGAGAAATATATCTTGTTGCAACAAAGATGTAGCAGCTACGTTTATGCACCGATATGGCTGTGAATGAGAAATTACCCTCTATTACACGAAAAACATACACAAAAAGACAAAAAAAAAGACTATAATTCTGGTTATTTTCAATTGGGCCAAACTTAACTAGTTAACTCATTTGACAAGTTTTGCCACTGTGTAACCATTACTGCACTGATTATAATTTCTGCAGATTACCCTTTATCGATCTGATAAAAGAAATAAATACAGTGAATCACTCAAGTTTTGGTCTGCGTCAATATGAAATGCTTTGGATCGATTCATTACAAAGTCTTTAAAAACAACAAAAAAGACCCAATATGGTGATCTCAAAGAATACTATAAATTGCAACTTTTTTGCCAATATTTCTGTTTTAACATAGAATAAATAATACTAAAATAATTGTTTCCTTTTTTTTTTTTACATTTCAGAAGGAAAAGGCATAGTCTTAATTCACTGCACATGCTTATTAATAGATACGCAGGCAAAAGTGCTTAACCGATTTGCTAACTAGTGAACTGAATTGAATCAATGTTAAGACAAATTTCAAAACATTGACACTGTGTATGTTTTACTCGCTTTTTGGGTTCAACTGTTGGAGTGTAATTTGGCCCTTGAGTAGAGAGCAGCGCTGCTGGGGAACTGAAGCTACATGAAGACTGAACAGAAAAGTAACAAATTGTTCATCATGATGGCAACACCGGGGAAATAAAGCCAAAGGTTGAAAATAACAGTACTCATCCTTCAAACGTTCATGTGCACCTATATCAAGTTGATTAGTCTCCAACAGCCATTTTGGAAAAACAACTCCATTGCTCTACATTTACTGTGTCAGTCACTGATCCTACGGGCTTCGCTGTCATGGGGAAATAGCAGTAAGTGGACCTCTCTTTGGTCCACGTCCCGGGCAAAAGGGCACACTGCCTTGTATTCAGACGGGAGAAAATTATCAAGGACTTTGTAGGGATCAGTAGCTGCCCTGTATGTGGTCATGTTAAGGATGATGGGGTGTGTGTGTGTGTGTGTGAGGGGAAGTGAAGGGGAGGGGGTCACGTGTGGGGGGGGCACAAGGGGTACATTTATGATTAATTAAATTGACGAACTCTGTGGGTTAACATTAAAAAAACAGCAGAGGGAAGGATGATTAAGAGCAAGGCATAGCAGAATTGAGGGTTATGTGGTGACAGGGCACAGCGAGCAGTGTGTGTGTGTGTGTGTGTGTGTGTGTGTGTGTGTGTGTGTGTGTGTGTGTGTGTGTGTGTGTGTGTGTGTGTGCAAACAAGGGAGAGCAAGAGTGGCAAAGTGTGTGCTTGTGTGTGCACAGGAGAGAGAGGAGTCCACTGATAGAGTGAGAAAAAGAGTGCAAGAGAGAGAGAGAGAGAGAGAGAGAGAGAGAGAGAGAGAGAGAGAGAGAGTCTGAGGCAGCTCCTAAGCCTGGCCGTCACGCATGCTTAACCTTGCGCTAGCGCCTGGGCGATGCAGCTTGCATATCAATGATGGAGAAATATCAGCAGAGAGGCCTCCAACCAACCTCCACTCTGCTCAGCAGGCAGGGGAGAGCAGAGGAGGCACAGCAACCACAGCCGCAGTTCCACTATGGCACCAACACTGGCAAACGCAAGTTAAACCACAGCGGTGTACACATCACACACTGATGTGGTTTACAGGAACTCACACACAATCGTCATACACCGGCATGTAGCCTGCAGACACACACCAACAACAAGAGTGAAAAGATGACAAAAACACAAGGCTGAACAGGTGAACTCCATAAATGAAGACACCGCAGCTGTGCTACTACATGTATTTCCTTTCCAAAAAAATCTTTTTCATTCCCAGTGTTTGACAACAAACAAACAAAAAAAATGGTTCACTGCAAATCAAAAACAATCACGCATGAGAGATAAAAAGCAGCGAGCTAGCTGTGGGTTTCCTATGGTGTGGAAGTGTTTTCACCACAGCGTTTACTTTTAGCCGCGGCTCAGGTTACAGGAAGCGCTGCGAGGGAGCGTCCCTACCGTGCTGTGGTTAGGAGCAAAGCCCTGCATATTTGGTGTCACCAGGGGCAACACAAAGCTTCCTGCCAAAACCACAAATGCTACCACTAACTACACGGACAAGCTCTAACAGCATGGGCACAAGTGTGCAGAGATGGTCAACAACGCCAGCTAGAAAAAACTGGCCCTTCTGCTCCATCTCTCATACCCACCCTCTCATCTGACTCCCCTGCTCCCCAGACTTCACCATTGTAATTATAAAGATAAACCTCACGTTATTAACTATAGCACAGAGGAAAGGTGCTATTTGCCAGTGTGATGTATCTGAAAAAGAAGGAACAGTGGAGAGAAGAGAAGAGAAGAGAAGAGAAGAGAAGAGAAGAGGAAATGAGATGAGAGGAATGGAAATAGGGGCTGGATAGTGTGTTTCTAATTAAAACAGGAGCATTCAGGGACACCCATGGGGTCCTAGGGGACCAGCGGCGGGTGATAAACTCACTCATCCATATACCCTCCGTCTTTTGAGGCGAGTGATAAAAGACTTTCAGGATCCGGTGCCCTCTCATCCTTTTCTCCCCCTCCTTCACGCATGCTATCTGATGCCGACGGAGGCCTTTTGTCATGTCGATCCATCCCGAGGACCCCAAGGCGTCCTGTGAGGATGCCTGATATGGGGTCCTGTCTGTTGATTGACACGTCACCCCCTTTTTCTGCCTGTGTCGATCAGAGGCTGTCTCCCCTCCTCGCACAGCTCAATAAGAGGCAGCTGCTTTGATAGGAGTTCTGTGGTAAGTTACATCTCTGGCAGCCCGGATAAGAGAGAGACTAGGAGGGATGCCAGCAGATAAAAGAGGACTTTTAACAGCCTGTATGTGTTCAGCAGGTTAAAAAGTGTTTTCTATCAGGGCCTTGTCAAACTGTCATCATCACTTTAATTTGAAGACAGCTTTGTATCACCAGAGGAAGAAGAAGAAAAAAAACACACATACTAGAGCCCCAATTTTTCCTTTGGTTTTTCTTGTAATCCCAGATTGATGCTAATCTGATGGGCTCTGAGGATTAAAACATTGGGACAGCAGTTTTACGTCAATGTCTTTCACTGACTGTCAAATCTGTGTGAAAGACAACAATAGAGAGTGGTGACAGTTCTCTGTGTTCCCGCTGCTGTTCACAAGCATCCCATGAGAGCTGGAGAGGCTATTAGCTGTGTAATGATTACTGGATGTTGTAGTTCACATTCACACAGCCAGCATGGCAGACAGATGGAGGTTGATTTTGAGGGATGAAACATATGGGGAAAGTGGTGTAAGCTGACAGCTCAGATGGGCTTACAGACAGTTTACACACACAGTACGCTCTCCATTGACCCAAAGTGCCAGAGAGCAGACACAGATGCATTATGCCGACCTGTGCATGCACAAATTCACATGCATACACGCATGCACATACATACACACACATGCATACACAGCATACGCTCTGTCGCCTTAAGACAGTAAATAAGAGTTTAGCTGATGTGAATGCCTTCGATAAACCACCAGAGTGTTTGGGGCCTCCAGAGCCCTTCCAGTTCCTTCTTTGTTCATATGTTTTCACAAAAATAAACTCCTGTTTACAAATCATTTTGCTCTTTAAATTTGTCAAACCATGACATGAGAAAGACCACTGGATGGACTTATTACATGTATTAACAACAATTTTTATGTACATATTTGCAAACAAACTAGGTTTGGATATGCATCTAGAAGCCACAAGAGTGCGCATTGAGCGTGGTGCGGTATGTTTTCCTCAATTAAAAACTAGTGCAAACACACTTTATATAACATTTGTAAATAATTATTCTTGATTTTGTTACTTAGTTAGTTTGTTCATTCATCAAATATTAGATAACACATGCCACTACAAACAGGCTGGCAACAGGTAATATCATGTCAACTTTTTAAAAACTAAGCTATTCCTAGTAATTTACAAATTGTTTTTAACTGCAGCTTAAAGGTGTACTATCGAAAACTGCATTGACGTGAACATGGTTCTCACCCTGCAACCACAATGAGGACCCATTACACTCAACTAATGAAAACTCAATAGATAAACCATTTTGCACGGTGCACCACTGCGCCTTTAAAATGTGTTCAACATGTCAAATAGATACACCCATGACAAGCGGAGTACTCATTGCTGCATGTGTTTTGCTGTTCTTCTGGCCAGCCAATGGAAGCAGAGGCTTCAAATCACTCCAGTGGACGATGTGGGTCCTACACAGGGGGGATGGAGGGGCTTCTCACCGGGCTTTTTACTCCATGACTGGACTTAAGCCAACAGAACCAGGTGTGGCCACTTACTAGTGTAAGTGATCCATGGAGAGAGTGAGATGTGTGTAAAGTGCCTAGGTCCGACCAACAGCCATTACAGAGCATTAGACCATGATGTCCTCTGTGATATCACCTGACCTCGTCTGACCTGGACACATAAACCTTTCCTTTCTCTTTCTCTATCTCTTATTCATTCATTCTCTCTCTTTCATTTTGGAAAACCCCAGGTTTTGATCCTCTCAGCCATTTCAAATCCTCCACTAATTTGTCATTTTTGCATCACTGAGGTTTTCTCACAGACACTTTCTGCTCAGTTTTCGTTCCATTTTCTCTTGCCTTATTTTTCCCCAGCAAGTTGACCGACAACATATGTTTATCCTCTGGCTACATTCTTTTGTTCAAGCTCCAACAAATGATCTCTTCCTCTCTCTTCTTTCTCATGAGTGCACTTCTGTCATCTCAAGGACACTGCCATGAAGCAAATAAAGAAAATAAAATCAATGCCACTGTATATTCATCAGGTAGGGGTTGGCATGGGGGGGGAGAAAAAACACACATTCCCTGCATAGCTGACACAAGATATGGTGGGCGTTATGTGTATGAGAGTTTCTGCTCTGTTTCATTGTAGTTCTCCTGTAACGCGACTCACTGTCAGAGTCAGAATGGCAGCCTGAATTGCTGCTGTCGGATAAACACTCCCAGCATGCAATTCTTTGCCTCAGTCTGCGCAATGCTGCATCGGCAGCCTCCTGGCAGGATTCTGAGGTGTCTCAGTTCAGAGGCAGGTGTGTGTGTGTGTGTGTGCGTGTGTGTGTGTGTGTCTGTGCGTCCAGAATGATGATCCTTACAGCACCAGAATTGCTTAAGTCTGCAGCAGATAAATGGATAAATGGTTGGTGCCTGAACTACTGACGGAACAACAATGACACTAATGATAGTTGGGGTTTTCAAAACTGTCAGCTTACAGTTTGCACGCATTAATTTGATGCACTGTAATAAACAAATCCAAACACACTTCCACTGTACAGTCAACAAATCCTTCTAGGGAACACTGCACAGAAAAGGATTTTTTTTCTATATATGTGCGTGTGTGTATTTGTGTTTTATGCAGTTTGCTTAAAGCCGTCAGACAGTTTTGTTCAATGACTCACCACACACATAGAATGGAGGGGGGGTAGGGGGGATGGGGGGCAAGAAAGAAAGAAATGTGTAGCTTACTGTAATTCAACTCACTCAAGACCACAAGCCCAGAACTATCTGGAATATGTCCTCTAAGTGCCAGTGACCGAAACCTACACTCGTCGAACAACTGCAGTACACAGTCAGTGGTCGTGTACTGTCACTCCGAATCAAAATCAAGCACAGACCATAACACAGGTATAGAGAGACAGAGAGAGAGAGAGAGAGAGAATGGAGCTAACCTGTGTTGCTACTTAAAAGCCTGAGAAAGTTCACTAAAGGCACACAGATGTAAAAATGGCATAAATTACTTACTATCTCTGCAAACCCTCTTCTGTTTAGCTAGATAGAGACAGACTTCAGTTGTATCCCTTTTGCAAAATCCACATCTCAACTGTCTTGAAGCTTACAAAAAATCCTCTCTAACTTGTCTGCTTCTCTTTATCGACACCCCCTCCTTTGTCTACCTATAGATTTAATAAGGCAAATCAATAAGAGATAATGGCTTTCAATAACAGATGATGGCTTTTTCCTGGATTCACCTCATCAGTGTACTTCACAAGTGCTCTCAATATTTTGAACATCCAGTGTCAGCTTCCTTCCTCAGGCTTTCAGGATGACACAGTGTAGTGCAACATATAATGATAAGAGTGGAAAAATGAGCAGGATTGTTGACATATGGCAATACTGAAAACAAAGGATGGACAATGTTGAAATCAACTCGATGTAAATGTACGAAAAATGGGCCTTATTTTAACATTACAAAGACCACATTTTCACTCCAGGCCTAGCTCCCTGTGGTGTCATTGTAACGTTCTGTAAATCCTGACATCAAAGTAATTTGTCATCATGGTCTTCCTTATCCGATAAATTGTTGACATAGTTGTGAGTTGCCATTTGAAATCGTATCTTCAAACAGTCACAGAAATGTGTTCACTTACAGTATGCACGCATGTGTGTGTCAACACTGCAATATCTGCTGTTATGGCTGTGCTCAGGCCCAATGATATGCAATGCCTGCTTTGGTATTGTTGGCAATGGAAGAGATGATGTGCAGATCTGGTGCACGGTGCATTGTTGTTGTTTTTGTATTTTGTACTTTCTACAGTATTTATTTGTAACTGTGCCTACTTACTCTTATTTGTCAACTGTTTTAATGATGTTGCCTTGCTATTAAAGAATTCATTTGGACAAGGGACAATAAAATTAAAAGCTGAAGATGAAGACTAGCTGAATTTTCTACCTATTAATTGTGCGTGTACCTCTGAATGTTCAACATTATTATTGCCATGATCACCATTACCAACTGGCATACTTCCTTTGAGTTAATAACACTAGCTCCTCAAGATTTTTGTCAAGCTCACATGCAGTAATCAACTTAAACCTGTGAACAAGTTGAACATGTTTCAACCTGGGCACGCAGGATCCCTGACACACAGACTGTTGTTTACCGTCACCATTTTCTTATCAAGAAAAAAAATACGCTTGCTGGAAAATTACATGCAAATCCAATAAGCAAGTAAAGTTTAAAAAGAGACACAGAAACCTGTGTGTGTCTCAATTTTTTTTTGGAGAACATCAGGCAAATTTTGCATGCATTATACATTGTAGAAACATGTTTTAAGTGGAGTGCAAAGTGCTACATTTTGGGACTCTCTTTAAGTATGACTTATCAATCTATTGATCTCAGCTTTTATCAGGAAGTATGCAGATAGCACAAGCATGAGATGAAAGGGGAAAAAAACATCTAGAAATCTGCAATAGCTACATCAACCACTTGTGAGATAAAGCACACTCCCAAAATGCAACGGCTGCAAACTCACACACCACACAAATCAGATTCTTACCACACACACACAGGCACGCACACACATACACACGCAGATGAATTGAGTTGCATGGAGGTCAGATGCATCTCGGCCTAGCTTGCATCTACATGGGCGAGATGCCAGAGCCCTGTGTCTGCAGGGGTCCATTCTGAGGTCAATACTACAACACTGTAAACTAATGATCCAGCAAATTCCCTCAGTCCTGCTCTCCCCCTCCTCTCCCTCAATCTGTTGTTGCCCTCCGTCTCTCCCACTCTCTGATCCCCCGCTGCGCTGCAGAAATGAGAAACAACTGAAGACACGGCAGCACTGGGCCTGCTCTGGTTCTCTGATACACACCACTGATAAGGAAGGCTGCTTGTTAGAGACAAATGAAACTCTGCCTTTCCTGATTTTTCTCCTTTCTCTATCTTTTCATCTTGTCATGCAGTCCTTTCCTTTGTCACAGCTTGGCAGTTAGACCCAGTGGAGCATCACTCTAAAATAAACCTTGTCTCAAAATGTAAACATTCAGGAAGAAACCCCGAATATCTGCAGCAATGTGAAGTCTAAATCAATTGCAATGCCAAACAATAAGTTACTAAAACAATGCAAAAATGAGTTTATTTCCTCTGTTCTGGTTTTCATAGACATTGCAATCAAGTCCAGCACATGGATGGACAGTTTGTGCACATTTTAAGGAAAATTCATGGTACAACAATTTACGTGCGATTCCGATGACCTTGGATTGTTCAGTTTATATTAGTCAAAACAAAAATGTGACACTGTATGCTATAAAGAAGAAAAAAAAAAAAAACAACTGCAATAATATCAGGAAACACATCCGGACTCAGAAAATGCCCAACTTACGTTAAATAAACAGACTATTTTAATGGCTGAAATTCACAAATATATACACAAACAAATATTCTAGCAGTCCAACAAAATCCAGTTCCCATTAACTATCAACGGAGCAGCTCCCAAAAGTGTCACTTGACAACATCACAGTCTTGCATCTCTGCTTTTCAATACTGATTGAGCAACACGAGATCACAGGAGTGAGATCTCGTGTAGATTTTTCTTTTAAAGAGAGCGGGTCATCCACTTAAAGGAAATGTTAACACAGCCAGGCTGAGTGTGTTGTGCTGGTTTGATCAGAGCAGAGCAGAACAGGGAGTCTGCTGTCTGCTGTCTCACCGTCACAGGTGAGCTGGGCTGCTCTGCAATCTGTCAGGGGAATTCTGAATTCAGCTTGCACGGGATAAGTAAATATGCGGTATTTAAACAACGCAAAAGCTTATCACATACATGCACAAACACAAACATAACACACCCGTGTATATATGTGCATGCATGCACGCAGAGTATCTCCCAGGCTTGGAGGAAGCGTTCCATCTCGGTCTCTTTCCATGCATGTGATCAGGCTGAGATAGAGCCACACTGCTCAGTCCTATCCTTTTCATATTGATTGAGGATAAAGAATGGGACTCCAGGGATGTGACTGAACGCTCAATCCC